>NW_027459384.1:300000-384660 GCF_050624435.1 Tenrec ecaudatus | reverse complement strand
AACCCTAAATATTACCCTAACCCTAACCTTACCACCAGGACTAATTCTAACCCTAACCCTCACCCTAAACCCCAACCCTAAACCTAAGTCTAAACCTAACCCTAGCTCTAACCCTAACCCTAAGCCTAACTCTAACACTAAACCTAGGTCTAACCTTAAACCTAATCCTAACCCTAGGTCTAACCCTAACTCTAACCTTAACCCAAAGTCTAACCCTAACCCTAGGACTAATCCTAACCGAACACTAGGTCTAACCCTAACCCTAACCCTATCCTTCACCCTCACCCTCACCCTAACACTAAACCTAACACTAACTCTAGGTCTAAACCTAACCCTACGTCTAACCCTAACACTAACCCTAACCCTAGGACTAAACCTAACCCAAAACTTAACCTTAACTCTAACACTAGGTCTAACACTTAACTTAACCCTAACACTAATACTAACACTAACACTAACCCTAAGCCTAAACCGAACAGTAGCTCTAAACCTAAACCTTACCCTAACCCTAACCTTACCACTAGGACTAACTCTAACCCTAACCCTAACCCTCACCCTAACACCAACCCTAAACCTAAGTCTAACCCTAACCCTAGGACTAATCCTAACCCTAACACTAGGTCTAAACCTAACCCTAACCCTATCCTTCACCCTCACCCTCACCCTAACACTAAACCTAACACTAACCCTAGGTCTAAAACTAACCCTACGTCTAAACCTAACCCTAACCTTAACACTAACCCTAACCCTAGGACTAAACCAAACCCTAACTGTAACCGTAACCCGAACCCTAATCCTAACCTTAGGTCTAACCCTAAACCTAACCCTAAGTCAAACCCTAAACCTAACCAAACCACTAACCCTATACCTAACCCAAAAATAACCCTCACATTAACACTAACCCTAAACCTAACCCTAGGTCTAACCCTAACCCTAGGACTAAACCAAACCCTAAACATAACCTTAACCCTAACACTAGGTATAACACTAAACCTAACCCTAACACTAACACTAAAACTAACCCTAAGCCTAAACCGAACAGTAGGTCTAACCCTAAACTTAACCCTAACCCTTACCTTACCACTAGGACTAACTCTAAGCCTAACCCTAACCCTGAACCTAACCCCAACCCTAAACCTATGTCTAACCCTAACCCTAGGTCTAACCCTAACCCTAACCTTAACCCTAAGTCTAACCCTGGGACTAATCCTAACCCTGACACTAAGTCTAACCCTAACCCTAAACTTAACCCGAGGTGTAACCTTAACCCTAGGTCTAATCCTAAACCTAACACTTGGTCTAATATTAACCCTAAACTTAAACCTAAGTCTAACCCTAACCCTTGGTCTAACCTTAGCCCTAACACAAAAGCTAAACCTAGGTCTAACCCTAACCCTAATCCTCGGTTTAACCATAAACCTAACCCTAACCCTAAACCTAGATCTAACGCTAACCCTAACCCTAAACCTAACCCTAAACCTAAACATAACCCTAATCGTAAACCTAACCGTAACCCTAACCCTAGGTCTAACCCTAATCCTAAACCTATCCCTAACCCTAACCCAAACTCTAAACCTATCCCTAACCCTATTCCTAGCCCTACGCCTAAACCTACCCTAGCTCTAACCCTAACCCCAACCCTAACCCTTGGTCTAACCCTAACCCTAGGTCTAACCCTAACCCTAAACCTAACTGTAACCCTATCCCTAAACCTAACCCTATGTCTATCCCTAACCCTATCCCTAGGTCTAACCCTAACCCTAACAATAACCCTAAACCAAAACCTAGGTCTAACCCTAAACCTTGGTCTACACCTAACACTAACCCTAAACCTAACCATAACGCTAACCCTAGGTCTAACCCTAAACCTCACCCTAAGCCTAACTCAAAACCTAACCGTAGGTCTAACCCTAACCCTAACCCAAACACTAACCCTAACCCTAACCCTAACCCTAGGTGTAAACCTAACCCTAACCCTAACCCTAACCCTAACACTAAGATAAGGACTAACCCTAACCCAAAACCTACCCCTAATTTGAACCCTAAACCTAGGTCTAATCCTAACCCTAAACCTAACACTAACCCTAATCTTAACCCTAGGTCTAACCCTAACCTTAACCCTAGGTCTAACCCTAACCCTAATCCTAGGTTTAACACTAACCGTAAACCGAACAGTAATCCTAACCCTATCACTAGGTCTACCCTAACCCTAATCCTCACCCTACCCATAACCCTAACCCTATTCCTCACCCTCACCCTCACCCTAACACTAACCCTAACACGAACCCTATGTCTAACCCTAACCCTAGGTTTAAACTAACCTTAACCCTAACACTAACCCTAACCCTAGGTCTAAACTTAACCGTAACCCCAACCCTAATCCTATCCCTAGTTCTAACCCTAACCCTAACCCTATCCCTAAAACAAACCCTAGGTCTAACCCTAACCCTAATCTTAATGCTAAACCTAACCCTAACCCAATCCTCACCCTAACCCTACCCCTAGGTCAAACCCTAAACCTAACCCAAACCGTAAGCCTAACCCTAAGCCTAATGATAAATATAACCCTAAGCCTAACCATAGGTCTAACCCAACCCTAACACTTACCCTAACCCTAACCCTAACCCTAGGTCTAACCCTAACCCTAACCCCAATCCTAGGACTAACCCTAACCATAACCATAACCCTAACCCTAGGTCTAACCCTAACCCTAAGCCTAACCCTAACCTAACCCTAACCCTAACCCTAGTTCTAACACTAACACTAATCCTAGGTTTAACTCTAACCCTAACCCTACGTGTAATCATAATCCTAAACTTAACCCTAGGTCTAACCCTAACCCTAAACCTACCCCTAAGCCTAACATTAACCCCAACCCTCACCCTCACCCTCACCCTCACCCTCACCCTCACCCTAACCCTAACCCTAACCCTAACCCTAACCCTAGGTCTAACCTAAACTCTTGGTCTAACCTTAAACCTAACCCTAACACTAACCCTAACCCTAAACCTAGGTATAACCCTAAACCTAACCCTAACCTTAGTTCTAACCCTAAAACTAACACCCAACCATAACCCTAAACCTAAATCTAACCCTAATCGGAAAACCTAACCCCTAACCCTAACCCTAAATAAGCTGTGCCATCAGGTCCTTATTTTTTCTCCTTCCTCCTCGCTCTCCCCTCCCTCATGAACCTTTGATAATTTATAAATTATTATTTTGTCATATCTCCCCCTGTCCAACGTATGGTTCATATGCTTAATAAGAATATACATACTCACTGCCAGGCAGTCCATTCTACACATAGTAACCCTATAGGACAGAGTAGAACTGCTACTTAGAGTTTCTGAGATTGTAAATCTTTCCAGAAGCAAACAAGCTGGTATTTCTCCTGTGCAGTGGTTGGTGGTTGGCAACTCCATGTTTTATTTGATGGGCCTCTAGGGTCCAGGGTGTGGCTAGTTGTAGATGACAGGAAACAAAGGAAAGAATCCCAAAATCATGATTGGCCACAAATCAATTCATCAGTGTCAGAGGTGAGACTACCAAAATGGGGGGCAGATGATAATTGGGATAAATACACAATTGTAGATTAGAAAAGTTTAATGATTAGTTCTGAGGCTCTGTAACCACCTGGATATTTGATGGTTGGGGTATAATTCATGACCTTTCAGCCTGGTATCTCAACTTCTAGGTGATCTGTAAATGATTAAGGACATCCTAGACACATTCTCTGAGGGGAGGACTGCTCTTTCCTAGGCTGTCTGGAGTTGCAATCTTCTTTCAAACCCACTGTGGTTAAGGATTAAGCCACCATCTTGCTGTTTAATAGTCAAAATGAATTCAAATGGTGTGTGAATGTGTGCCAAGATTCAAAATAAGGTAGAATTCCTAATATAAGCTGCTAACTAACTACCATTGAGTCAATTCTGACTCAAACTACAGTCTTCCACAAATCAATTACTTTAAAATTTAAATACCTGGTAGATTGAAGAGATGAGTACTTTTTAGTCTAAAAAGTAATAACAAGAAAAGAAAATCTACAATGCTTAGCTAATTAAAATAAGGAAAACTGAAAAGTTCCTGAAATTTTTATTAGTTTTTTTTTGGAGAATTATTTTCCATTACAATTTGAAAGTGTAATGGAAATATAAAATGAATATAAAACATTATTTAAACTACATTACCAGTATGTGAATGATATATTTAATCTCTTTAGCCTCAGGTTTCATATTTGAAGTCTTTAGGGGGAAAAAGTTTCCATTGACCGTCAAATAAGACAGAGTATGGCATAATGTTAATTATGCTTCTATTAAAAACACTAAATTTAGCAAATAGTAAAAAATTATGGCAACTATTTCTTCACTTGGTACTGTTAGTTGAAATTATGAATGTTTCAAAGAAAGTATATATAATTCACAATTTATTTAATTATAAAATTCATTAAGTATTTAAAGGTAACTTGAAGTCAATTCTAACCTTATAAAGGTTACATTAGAGAAAACATCAAGAAGTTTATGTAATTTTCTCAACTGGATGGTATAGTTTTATCCCCACATCATCCCTCAAATACTCTTCCCTCCAATCTCCACCACTGTGTATGCATTTTAAAAATTAAACTAATGTAATAGTTATCTATATTAATGAAGTGATACTTCTCGAAATCGTTTGTCATTGTACTATCTCCAATTTTGCTTTGACTGCTCACCAATGTATTACAGATATATTATTTTTTTACTAACTTGGTTTAACAATATCTTCCATCTAGTTAGAGATTGAGATTATTTACATGTAATGTAACTATAGATATGGCGTGTTACAAGAAAGGACCGGAGGCTTCAGGTTGCTCATTTCTTGGTTTTTGTCATGCTCGCAAGAAAGTGTTCCAACAAGAGATAGGCATACATTTCATATGGAGTGAATTAGTTTATTTAAGGATTATGTCCAACAAGATTGTGCAAATGGGCATCCAGTTAACCTGAGAGCCCAGCTGGATGGAAAATCAGATTTTTATACTGCTGATGGCTGACCTTCTGCTATTGGCATACATTTACTTTATAATTTCCTTTTACAGATGTTGTGCACACCCAGGCCCCACATGGCTGTATTTTGCATTCACTTCTCAGTACAATCCTTGCTTCTCTGTGTAGAGAATTCCTTCTTTTTAAAAATATATTGATAAAGGAAATATGCCTTCTCTGTTCTTCACTTCTATCTGTACCAGTAATTCCTTCCATGGTTACCCCCCCCCACCTTTCTCCATTTGTGGCAGTTACGTAATCTGTCTACTTGAGGAGGGTATGGAGTCTAGCCTGTTAATCAGGCCACAGCTTGATGACATCATATGGAAGCATGACAGAGATAATTAGCTCACTGGAGGCCAGCCACACTCTCTCTGCTACACATTCCTGTTGACAAGCCATATGGAGCTGAGCTGATGGAACCAGAGCCCTGAAACTGGAGGAGCCACACTAGCACTGAGATGCTTTACTGACACTGGATCCAGAAGACTTTCCACCCACTGGCCTGTGATCTTCCTGCATTCAGCATCATTGCATTGTTGCATGAGCCTGAAAAGGAATTTAAAGACTGGTTATCAGACATATGGGCTAATCCCAGACTTATGGACTTGATCTGGACTTGGCTGGTGTGTTTTCTTAATATACAATTACTCTATAAATGAAGGTTTTTCTTGTACACATATGAGTGTCTATGAATTTGTTTCTCTAGTCAACCCAGCCTAACATACCATCTATATTGCTTTTCTAACAATAGTGTCAAATGTACTGTTTTACTATTTAATTTCTTCTTTTTTCTGCATTCTTCTTTTCTTACCTCTTTCTTCTTCTTTTAAGGACTATAGGAACCCTCGTGGTGTGGTTATATGTTGAGATGTGTTCCACTTGGTTGGCAGTTTGAAACTAGCAGCATCTCCTCTGGAGAAAGACTGGGTTTTATACTCTCATAAACAGTTACAGTCTCAGAAACCCACAGGAGATTGAAATAAGTTAGCATTGACTCCAATGGCAGTGAAAAAGTTTGGTTTAAGGATTATAATTAAATTTTCGGGGGATTAGGCCACAGACATCTTTCACAGGCCATTGTTCTATAACTCTCTGAGTTTCATCTGTTATTTTTACATAGATTCTTTGTGACTCATTTGTTGAAGTTAATGGTTTAAAGAAAAGGCTATGCGTATTAAGTTTATTCTGGATTCTTTAAATATATAAGTCTTTTGCAGCTGCATGTTTTCTCTCTACATTACCAATGACCTTCTTGAAGTAATAGTTTTTAATAAATGAAATATGTAATGGCAATAATAAGGGTGATTCTGGTAGTAGTAATGATGATAAGTGTTTAATTAAATGTTTATATTTCATGAATGGTAGCAAGTTTTGTGGAGTAAATAATCATAGCATATGGATTATATGATGAAGAGCTCAGCATCAAGATTAGAGGAAGGCTCAATAACAACCTATGCTATATAGATGACACATTTTTCTTGGTGAAAGTGAGGACTTGAAGCCTTTACTGAAGATCACAGGCTATAGCCTTCAGTATGGATTAGAACTCAATGTAAAGAAACCCCAGATCCTCACATGGACCAGTAGGTACATCATGGTAAATTGAGAAAAGACTGAAGTTGTCAATGATTTTCTCTTACTTGTTTCCACAATCAAAGTTAATGGCAGCAGCATTCAAGAGATAAAAAGACACATTGTATTGGGTAACTGGTTAGCTCAGCACAACACCTCGTCAAACATTCTTATAGGACAGACTTTTGAGCCTTCATTCTCTTCCTGTTCAGAATTCCAACTCATTCCAGCATTATGCCCTATAGCTTGAATGTTTCTATCTACAGTGAAGTTCCTACACTAGTCATATCTCACTTCTAACTCAGGTCATTCATCTTGCAATCATTCTAGCTATGACCTAGAGAGTATAAAATAATTTGAATAATTAATAATTAGAAAATAAAGTAAACTTTTTGGACCATGCTCGGCTATGAAACCATAATCTAGTACCCTTATTTTGTAGATAACCCAGGCTTATGTTTCTGCTCATATAATGGGCAAAATTATTGGTTTGGTTTGTTCTTGCTTGAAAATCACTTGAATATTCTGCCTAGTGTTAGATTTTCTTCAGATAACATGTACCAAGATATCCCCAAAGTTCATGCCACTTCATTATGTCTTGATATAGGGTGCTTTGTAGCTTGTGCAGTTGTTCACATGTAGCTCAAGAAGCAGGTACACAACATCCTTCAGAGGCCCCACCAGAAGGATTTGATGCGAAACCCCTCTAAGTGAACTGAGCTTTGCCTCAAACTCACTGGTAGTTCTGGTGAGAAGAAGCCACAGGGAGATGGTTGATAATATTCTCTAACATAAAATTACAATGATGTATCTCAAGTGATATATATATATATGAATTTGTTCCCTCAAATTTAATCCTAGCCCCAATCTAAGAATAATTTATTCTTATGACATGGCCCTGTTTGATGCTCACCTTCGTGAAGTTATGGATACTATAGCAAAGTGTGGTGAAGAAACTAGATTATACTGGGCTATCAGAAAGAAAAATGTCTGAGGTCTTAAAGGCATCTAAGCAGTCATCTAAATGAGGCATCAACTAAGTCCACATGGAAGAAACATGTGTGATCTAAATCCTGTGTTATCTAAAGTTTTTAAATAATATAATCCAAACATGAAGGAGGGATCAGAGCTTGAATTAAGATCACCTAGTTTGCAAAATTCTATGGATGACAGTGGGAGCACAAAATCCATTTTCAGGGTATATGCATAAATCAAGCTTTTAATAATCTGTTCTGAATATTGTTGAGGGACTTGAATAACTTTATTATCAGACAGAGAGCATTTTAAAGTGGATTATTGTATATTTAGTCAAGCTAAAATATAACATATTACCATTTGATCTCCTTTTGTCAAATTTTACAGTTGTTTCAGGGTGTTGTTTTTGTTAATTACAATGAGTACAAGAAAGAAGAAAATGTTCTAGAATTTATTGTGGTAATTTTTTTATGTAATTAAACTACTGAAATTCATATGTAGATTATGTGCCTATAGAACTGTTTTTAAAAAGAAATAGAAGCAAAACCATATCGTAAAATTAAATAAATACAATTTAAAAGAAGCAAGCAAATTAATTAATATGTCCCCTCATTTGGCAGAGCTTTATTGAAAAGAGAGAAGTGTTGTAGAAATTCATTTGGGTATTGCATTTTAATTCAGGCATATAAAAATATTCCAACAGATAACCTTGGCCAATCATTGATTTCCTGCGTAAAAAAATATCAACTTAAAAGCTATGTAGACAAATGTTTCCTAAATTTGCAGAGTAGCAATGCATGTTGACAGACTCCCATTTACCATTGATCAGAAGTGGCAGGAAGTGTTTCTGTGAGGCCTACTCTTCTCTTGAATAGTCGATTTATCCTGGACGCTGAAGCAAATCAGCTAACCAAACCTCTTACCTCGCTTCTTCTGGGGGACCTCCTTGGATAGCAGACCTCGTTAGTATCTTGGCGCAGTTATTCTCAGTAGCTAACTACACTTTTTTGCCATTTTATTCTTTCTCCTTGTTTTCTGTCTCCTTCTCTAGTGCCATTCCCCCATGTGCACACAGGCCCATACAATACAACCAAAGGAGCAGAAATCCTGGCCCACAGGGCAATTTTGTTTCTTACTGGTAGTTGTACTCGTAATAGTTAGATGATTTTATGTGAACTGGGTACTTCTGGCAAAGGATGGAGTCAAACTGTATATCAGATCATAGCTTTGTGTTACATAGTTCAAAGTGTGGCCTTCTCATAAAAAGGATACTGGGAACCCCCTACTCACTCTGCGACTCTGCCTCCTGCTTTCTGGGACCCTGTTGGCCACTCAGAGTTGCCAGTGCACTGCCATGTTTCCACATACCTTGAATCCCCACAACTGTATACCCAGTGACCTGTGATCTTCCTGAATTCTGCAGCACTGCATGTGGCTAAGAGAGTCTTAAGAGGAACTTATGGACCAGTATTAGCCTTATGGATTTGAGTTGAAATGGGCTTGGATGATTTCTTTATATATAATTACTTCTTGATATGAAACTCTTATAAATATATGAGTGTCACTGGATTTATTTCCCTAGTCAACATGACCTAACATAACTTTATTTATTTAGTATTTATACTTCTATGATTTTTTATACTAGTAGCCTCTCACTTCCTTTTCTAGTAAGATCCCACCATCCTGAGAATATGCATTTCTCCCAGGCAAAAACAGATAGGCTTTTGGTTTTGAACATACTTTCTTTTCCCATTTTCCTCCTTGTAGAGAGGAATACACTCTTGTTGCCATAGCAACAGAGTTACAACACCCACAAGCAAACCACTCCCTCTTTTTTGTCTCTGTTTTCTCTTCTTCTCTATAATGCAAATTTCTTGCCCCTCTTTTACTCCTTGTCTTTTGCTTTCCATAACATCTCAAAGGAGAACAAAATAACTGTTCAAGAAGGCGAGAGAACACCAAATAAGATAGACCCCCAAGGAAAAATAGCATGATATGTAATAGTCACACTCCCAATTTCAAGGGAAAGGAGAGAATACCGAGGGAAGCTATAAACAAACAAACAAACAAAAAACAAAAGATACACCAATAAGACTAAGCTAAGACTTTTCAGCACAAACTATGTGGGCAAGATGACATGGAGTGACATAAGAATTCTGAGCAATAACAACAAAACAAATAACAGCAACCAAAAACCCGTCACCCAAGAAACCTATACACAGAAAAATCATGAGAAAGAAATATATTCCAAGACATAGAAATGAATGAAAACAAAGAACTTTTTACAAAAAATATTAGCTAGATAACTAATAACAAAGAGGACAACCCTGTGAGCATTTCACAGAAACCACCACCCATAAAGTAATATAATTAAAGTGGTACTCAAAATAACACAGAATAGAGGGGAACAAAGGCACAAATAAAACCACAAAAAAGTAAATGAAACCAAATGCACCAAAATCACAGCAAAAAATACAAATATATCAATAGTGACACTAATGTAATGGATTAAATGCAGCAGTGAAAAGACTGAGAGGAGCAGAATGGATTATAAAAACAGATCCTTCTTAATTCTGCCTATAACAGACAAAACTTAAACGGAGTAACAAAAATAGAGTAAGAATCCAAAGCTAGGAGAAAAAAAATCTACTCAGCCAATAGCAACCATAACAAGGTAAGAGTAGAAAACATATTTAAAGGTGAATAACAATAAAAGACAAGAATGGGCACTACATAATGGAAAAAGGAAAAATACATCAGGAATATATAACCTTAATAATAATATGTGTATCTAATGAAAGGCTCTCAAAATTCATTAATACAATTCTCAAAAATTTGAAAACATAGCAAAGATATATAATTGGAAACTACAACATACCATACTAAAAGATAGATAATCAGGAAAGAAACTTAATAAAGAATCAGAATAGCTAAACAACACAATCAACCAGTTCAATCTCCTAGACTTATATAGAGCTCTCAACCCAATAACAGTATACTCTCTTCTCTAACACATTGGGGCATACCCAGAATACAACTCATGTTAGGCCACAAAGCAAGTGTCAACAAATTTTAAAACATTGATATCTTACAATCCATTTGATCACAATTCTATAAAACTGAAAATCAATAATAGAAAGAACAGGAATAAAAATACAAGCATATAGAGACTGAATAACATACTACTTAAAAACTCACTGGGTAACAAATCAAATAAGGGATGGAATTCAGGAATTTTTTGACACAAGTCAGAACAATACCATCATAACAAAGCTTTTGATACACAGTAATATCAGTTATCAGAGGACAATTTATAGCAATTAATGCAGATAGCAAGAAAGGAGAAACCAAAATGAATAACTTAACCCAAGACTTCCAATATCCAGAACAGGGTAACAACATAAATGAAAGCACTTGGATGTAGAAAATCTGAGCAGAGCCATCAAAAAAGGAGAATTATAGAAGGTCATGAAGAAAGATTCAAAAATTAATGCCAGGACAAGATAGCTTCCATGGGATTTCCATCAAGTATTCAAGGAATAGCTGTTACCAATTCTACAAAGACTATTCCAGAATATAAAAAGGAACAGCAACTCATTCTATAAAGTAAGTATAGCCTGAATACTACAAGCAAGCAATGACAGAAAACTATGAAGCAATACTTTGTGAACAAAGATGCAAAAATTCTCAACAAAATTCTTACCATTAGAATCCAACAATATCAAAAAATAAGTTCATCGTGATAAAGTGGAATTCAGACCAGGAATCCAAGGCTTGTTCAATATTTGAAAAACTCATTGCAACCTACCACTTAAAATAAAACCACATGATCTAATTAGAGGTTGCAGAAAAAGCATTTGACAATATCCATCACCCATTTCTGATTTAAAACCACTCAGCAAAATAGGAATAGAAGGAAAAATCTGCAACATAAATAAAAGCCATATTCTAAACGTCAATGGCCAACATCAAGCTGAAAGGATGGAAATCAGAAGCATTTTCTCAGAAAACGGGAATCAGACAAAGATGGTCCCTATTGCAACATCATGCTGGAAGTCTTAGGCTTAGAACTGTTTGGATGACAAAATGACCAGGGAATGCAATTAGTCAAAGACGAGGCAAAATTCCCTATTTGCAGATCATATGTGTGTGTGTGTGTGTATGTATATATATATCCCAAAAGATTACATAAAGGTTGTACTAACAATCTAGTAAACTGGCAAAATAGATAAATATAAGCCAAAATCAATTGGATTTCTGAATACCAACAAATAGAGCTCTGAAAATGGAATAAAGAAAACCATTTATTATTATTAAGAATGCAGGGAAGATGATGGACCAGGGGACTCGCATAGTCTGAGAGTTCTTTAGAGCAAAGTGGGTTTGGTGTCCAGGTAGCTGAGTGGTAGGTGTCTAGTGAGTGAAATATCCCCCTGGGACAGCACCCCAACCCCACCCCCACGCATTTGTTCTGAGCAGAGGGCTCTGAGATACAGGACCTGATTCATGGGGCATCTCTTGTCACTAGGCTGCTGCCATCGCCGCAGCAAATAGCTATAGCCCCACACCATCCCCAGACCGGGACCCCAAGCCCAGATTCGCATGCCTGCCCTGCTGAGACAAGTGCAGTGGTGCGGGACCCCCTACAGCAGCGGCCCACTTGTGGGACCCCACTAAGAGAGAAGCTTCCCTTTCCCATGATTCCCCTCTCCCCATGTGGCAGCGATCTACCCTTGGGCCCGCGTCCCTCCCTCCATTCATCCAAGGCCTGGGTAACTGACCTGCAGACACCGGGGGCTTCCTGAGTTAGACCCACCGGGGACCAACCACTCCCATTCCTGCCTGGGACCACTCCACCGGCACCCCGTTTGCCTGGCCACCCACCCCCGTCAGCTTAGCACCTGCTCCACTCCCGGCCCAGGAACCTGTGCTGAGCACTTCCCGCCGGTTCGGCCTGCAGCCAGAGCCCCATCCTGCTTCAACCCCCGACACTATATTTCCGCCACCTGAGCCACTTCAGGCTGGCCTGCACCGCCACGGAGACCTATGCCTGGAGCCTGGAGCACTAGACCTGCCTGTCGCCGGTGCCCCTTCCAACACAGACAGCCCAGGGTGCAACAGTGAGTGGTCCTGCCTACTGGGAGCATGAGCAATGGAGCTTTGCACCCCTGCTGGAGCGGTGCACTGTGGGCATTCCAGTGCAGGCGACTCCAAGCTCTGAGCCTGCCGTGACACATTTCTTCCAAGGCAGAAGACAAGTGCCATTAACCGCTGTTTCCCGCCAGAGCTGCTGCTGTGCAATCCGGCTCGGACCTCATTGCTGCAGAGCCTGCGCCACTCACAGGGCCGGCAGCTAATGAGATAAAAGTCCCAGCCTGCTAGGAAGCCTAGGAGATGGCTTTCCGTCCCGGCCGGAGCCGTCTTTGCGCCCCACCCAGTTCCCACTGCTGGGGTGCACTGCGGAGTGCCCAGCGCCAGAATCTAAGCCTGCCCCAGCCCTTCCCAGCGGGCATAGGAGGCGGGCACTGTGGCCTATGCCTCTCTCAGCACCCCTTGCAGCCCCAGCATTTTCCAGCTGGTGCCAGAGGCCTGCCCCGGGGGCCTGTTCCCACCTGTGTAGCCTCGGCCTACAGGCTCAACTCTACAGGCCTGCAGGAAACTTGGAGGGCTTGCTGATCTGAAGAGCATCCCCCCCACACACACACACATAGGCCGGCTCCAGAGCCCAGATCACCACCACGTCCAGTGGCAGCAAGGCCTAGTACAACTCCAGTTTCTATTAGGCATCATTAGAACTTGGAGGGAAAAAGGGGAAATTTTAAATATATATATATATATGTATATATATATACATATATATACATATATATCTTTTATCTCATGCTAGTTTTTCTCTTTACTTTCTTTGTTGTCTTTTGACTCTTCTTTCTTCTTCCTTTTTCATTATTGCTAGTACTTCTCTTTTGCCCCCTTTCTATAGGTTTCCTTCTATTTCATTTTTCTTCTCCTTCCAGTTCCATTATCACTTCTTTTCTCTCCTCTGTTATAGCTTCTCCTTCTTCCGCGCTCTCCATCTTTTTCTTTTTCCTCCCAAAATTTTGTTTAAAATTATTTTTAAATTCTTCTTTTTTCTTACTAAGGGTACCCTTACAAACCAAATCAAAGCAACCTGGGGGCACTCACTGAGGCTCCAGCCCACACTCCAGTTGATGAAACATCTCACCACTACGGGTCACAAAGCTTCTGGGAACTCTGCCTACACAGCAGTCTGACCCATCCTTATAGTAGGTAATAGGCAGTCACCTGAAATAATCCTTAGCAGTAACACAGATAAAGTTCCCCTGGCCTCCCAGAAGCATGGGACCTATGAAAGGGTCGAGAAAAAATCAACAGACCACATTACTCCCTACAAAAAAAAAAACAACCAGAGAGACGAAACATAGTAGCAGAGATAACATTTCTCATAGAAGAAACTGATACAGATCAACCACAGAAGGAAATCTTCAGAAGTCTGCTCTCAGTAATACAGGAGCTGATGGAAGCAACCCAGAATAAGGATGCAATGATAGAGGAGGGGAAGTCTACAATAGAGAGGATGAAGTTCACAAGAGGGGATTAAATCCACCCAACAAAGGGAACTGCAAGGAGCTAGCAGGGTAGGAAGCAGAAGGCACACATGTCACAGAATTTATTACTAGGTTTGAGGAGCCAGAGAATCTTATCAGTGATCTCAAGGACATTCAAACAGACCTAATCAAGTGAGAAAGACGGTCAGATAGGAAAACTAAGAAACAGAGGATAGCCTAAGAACAATGACAGATGCAATGAAGAGGAATAATATTCAAATAAATGGCCTACCGGAGGACAACAAAACACACAAGTTGACAGCCAAGATAGCAAAGGACTTTCTGGAAGAAAACTTTCCTACCCTAACAAAGGAGAACCAGGCACTCATACAGGAAGCAGAAAGGGCGCCAGCTAGAATAAATTCCAAGAACAACACAGAAAGACATATAATAGTAAAAATATCTAACTTAGAGGAAGAAGAGAAAATTTAACAAGCAGCAAGAGACAAGAAGACAGTCACATACAAAGGAGCGCAGGTAAGAATATGCTCAGACCTATCAGCAGATACCAGGAAGAGGAGAGAATGGAGCAACAGCTTCCAAATGCTGAAAGAAAAAAAATGCCTCCCCCAGAATCCTGTACCCTGCCAAGTTATCAATTAAGATAAATGGTGAGATAAGGGTCTTCCAGGACAAGGAAAGACTCAAAGAATATGTTGCAAGACACCCGAGCCTGCAGAAGATACTGGAGGACTCACTATGCCCAGAGGATAAACCTCCACCAAGAACAAACAAGAGACCACCATATAACCCATCTCCATCTAGAAGCCAACATGCCAGCCACAATTACCAGGACAACAGGTCTCAGATGGAAAAGAGGACAAGATAGAAACTCTCCACTCAAGCACAGCACACTGATATGAAGGGAGGTAGGTAAAGGCACAAAACAGGGTATGATAATTATGAATCCACAGATAGTGATAAGAACTGACCCAATGGATTCAATTCATACATTAAAAGAACAAGGCTTGAGGACTGTCTCAAAAAACATAATCAATCACTCTGTTGCCTGAAAGAGACATATCTTAAGCAGACAGACAAGAATATGCTAAGAACAAAGGATTGGCAAAAAGTTTACCAATTGAATTGTTACTCCAAAAAGGCAGGGGTGGTTATCTTAATCTCCAACAAAATGGACCTCAAGATCGAAACCATAAATAGAGACAAAGAGGGACAGTACGTAATGCTCAAAGGTTCAGTAAACAAAGAAGCACTTAGCATATTGAATATTTACGCTCCTAATAATGGTGCGGTGAAATTCATCAAACTACTAAAAAGATGAAAAAGAAAAATCACGGACTCAACAATCATAGTAGGTGATTTTAACACTCCCCTATCAGAGAAAGACAGATTACTGGGAAAGAAGCTCAGCAAAGATGCCATATAACTAAAGAATGTAATTAAGCAACAGGGCCTGAAAGACATCTATAGAGCTTTCCATCCAAACACAAGGGTTTCACATTCTTTTCAAACCACATGGATCTTTTTTTTTTTTTTTAAGAATAGACCACATGCTTGGACACAAGTCCAAACTGAGTAAATTCAAGCATATAGATATTATCCAGACATCTTTCTCAGATCACCATGCCATAAAGCTGGAGATTAACAAGAGGATGTCCAGAAAAGTAAGGGCAACCAATCAAAGAATGAACAACGATCTCCTGTGACATGAATGAGTATGGGCCTAGATCAGAGAGGATATTAGGAAGTTTCTAGAAACTAACAAGTACAAGAATACAATGTTTCAAAACGTATGTGACTCTGAAAATGCATATATGGAAAAAGTAGAAAGGCATATGGCAGATATGTTAACACAAAACCTCCAACAACTAGAACAAAGTCAACAGACCAACCCCTCCAATAGCAAGAGAAAAGAAATAATAAAAATCAGGGCGGAGTTAAGCCACTGGGAAGACAAGAGAACAATGCAAAAGATAAATGCAACTAAAACCTGGTTCTACGAAAGAATTAACAAAATTGACAGTTCTCTAGCAAAGCTTTCCAAGGATGGAAAGGAGCAAACATCAATAGCCAGGATGAGGGATGATCAAGTGCCAATAACAATAGACACCAATGAGATGCAAAGGATAAGCACAAAGTATTATGAAGGTCTGTATTCTAATGAATTCAGAAACCTGGATGATATGGCTAAATATTTGGAAAAACAGTCTTTCCCTAGATTATTTCAGACAGAGGTCAAGAAACTCAACAAACCCCCAGCGAAATAAGAAATAGAGAGGGTCATCATAAACTTACCAACAAAAAAGCCCCAGAGTCAGATGGTTTCACAGCAGAATTCTAGTAAGCATTCAGGGAATAGTTGGCAGGTATCCTCCACAAAGTATTCCATAACATAGAAAAGGATGGCAAAGTCCCAAAATCATTTTACGAAGCCAGCATTACTTTGATACCCAAACAGGGTAAAGACGCCACAGGTATAGAAAATTACAGACAAGATCTCTAATGATCGCAGATGCAAAAATATTTAACAAGTATTGGCCAGTAGAATACAGAAGTATATAAAACATATCATCAACCATGACCAGGTAGGATTCATCCCAGGGACTCAGGGATGGTTTAATATTTGAAAATTCAACATTATTATAAATCACTTTGAGAAGAAAAAGAAGAAAAACCTTATGATAATATCTATAGATGCAGAAAAAGCATTTGATAATATAAAACGCCCATTCCTAATCAAGAAACTCATGAAGATAGGATTGGAAGGTAAGTTCCTCAAGCTGATACAACCTATGTATGAAAGACCAATGGCCAACATCATAGTCAATGGAGAAAAGACAAAAAAAAATCCACTGAAAAAGGGTACAAGACAAGGATGCCCCTGTTCCCACTTCCATTCAATATCGTTTTGGAAGTACTGGCTAACAACATAAGGCAGCAGAAGGACATCAAAGGGATCCAAAGGGAGAGGAGGAGGTGAAACATTGACTATTTGCAGACGACATGGTCCTGTACATTGAAAACCCCAAAATCTCCACAGCTGAAGTACTTACAGTGATAGAAGGATATGGAAGAGTAGCAGGATACAAGATCAATAAACAGAAGTCGGTTGGTTTTCTATACACATCGGACCATGGAAGAGAGGAAAAGAAGGAAATATCCTTCACAGTAGATAGAACAAACTGAAATACTTAGGAATATATTTAACAAAAAATAGTGAAGACCTATACAAGGAAAATTATAAAACCCTACAATAGGAAACCAAAAGCGACTTCCACAAATGGGAGAACATCCCCTGCTCATGGATTTGAAGGCTCAACATAGTAAAGATGACTGTCCTACCTAAAGCGCTTTACAAGTTCAATGCTATACCAATTCAAATACCATCAACCTTCTTCAAAGAATTGGAAAAACTGACCACCAATTTCACATGGAGAGGGAAGAAACCAGAATTAGCAGAGAACTCCTCAAGAAGGACACAGTTGGAGGACCCGCCTTGCCCAATTTTTATGCCTATTACACAGCTACAATGGTCAAATCAGCTTGTTACTGGCACATGACAGACACTCAGACCAGTGGAAAATAATAGAAAGCCCAAGAATAAAACCATCAGCATATAGACAACTGATCTTTGACAAGGGTCCCAAAACCATCAAATGGGAACTGGGTGCCCTTTTTAACAAGTGGTGCTGGAAACAATGGATATCCACATGTAGAAAGATGAAACAAGACGTTTACCTCACCCCATGCACAAGAATAAACTCAAAGTGGATCACATACCTAGAACTTGAACCCAAAGCATCAGGACCATCAAGGAGGGAATTGGGACTAATCTCAGAGCACTGGCCCAGGGAAAGGCTCACTGCAATAGTGAAGGGTAAACACACAGGTGAGCTGTAAATCAACAAATAGAATTTATTAAGAATAAAGCACCTGTGCACCTAGAAAGACTTCACCAAGTGGGTGACAAGACAACCCACAGACTGGGAAAAGATTTTTAGTAAGGACACATTGCACAAAGGGCTCATTACTAAAATCCACAACACCAACATGACCTTCAAAAAGAGGAAAACAATTAATCCCTAAGGAAGTTGGCAAAAGAACTGAAAAGGACTTTCACTGGGGAAGAGATCCATATGGCCAATAAGCATATGAGAAAGTGTTCCAGTTCATAAGCCATAAGAGAAATGAAAATCAAAACAACCATGAGATACCACCTAACACACCTGATGTTCTCCCAAATCAGCAAATCAGAGAGCAACAAGTGTTGGAGGGGCTGTGGTAAAGTAGGAACCCTCCTCCACTGCTTGTGGTCGTGTAGATTTGTACAGCCACTGTGGAAAGCAATCTGGCAATACTTAAAGAAAATGGAAATTGATCTACCTTATGACCCAGCCATCCCTTCACTGGGCATAAACACGACCAGTCATCTGTGCTCCAATGTTTATTGCGGCACAATTCACAATAAGAAAGACTTGGAAAGAGCCTATGTTTCCATCGATAGATGAGTGGATTAGTAAATTCTGGTGCATACATACAATAGAGTACTATGTAACACTGAAAAGCATGGATGATCATATGAAACACGTCATTTCATGAGAAGAGCTGGAAGGAATCATGCTAAACGAGGTAAGCCAAACTCAGAAGGACAGGTGTAACATGAGTCCCCTGAGGTAAGTACAATCAGCATGCCAGGTATAGAAGAATAAACACCTATCTCACAATAAACTGGTGGAAGCATGGATAGTTGGAGGGAGGGTAGTCCACACCTAACGAGGTAAATGAGAGCCCAACATAAAGAAGGAGAAGGGGGAGCAGCTGGAGGGAGAAGTGGGGTGGGGAGAAACCGAGTGGATGGCACGGGGGGAACAGGGCCCTAACCCACCCAGGAGGAGAGTATTGGTTGTGTCCCCACAGAACTGTAACATGCATGTGGACCCCACCATGACACGCCAAACCAGGAGAGCAATGTAACGGGCGGAGGAATCTACAAAGAGACTGGACAATATGCCGGCCCCAACCAGAATTAGCCCAATTCCCACCATCGAAAAGAGTCTGGTGTGGGAAAGAAACTGACCTACAACACCACACCCAGAAGGAAGCTGAATCAAAGGTAGGAGGAAGAAGGGAGCAGAGCACAACTGGGTCCACCAAGCTCAGAGGACGATAGCCCAGCTCGAAGGGCCCATTGTACAGACAGGACCATACAGCAGGCCCCATGGCAAGATGCGACATCCTGCACTGATCCATGGCCTTACATGGGGCAGCACCTGAGACACAGAGGGGGGATATGCGACTGAGCTGACCCAACCACACTGAGGCAAAACACTGGGGGCATGCAATGGAGTGGCAGGGGAAGCAGAGCAAGGAGGTCCCAATGAAGTGTAAAGGATGAACTTTGGGGACATGACGTGGCACCCCATCAGACTCATCTGGAAAACACTCCTAAAGGTCAACAAACACACCTCAAACTACTAACAGGTGTTTTGGTTGGTTTTTTGTTTGTTTTTTGCTGTCTTTTTGTTTTGTTTTTTTTTTCCTTTGTATCTCTTCTTTTAAATTTTGTATGTCAGTGACTTTTTTGTTTGTTAGCTTATCAGTGTTCCTGCCGTCAATGCCATGTTCTTATATGCCACTTTGGTGCTGTTAAAGCCATTTGCATTTTTATGCACATATTACTCTATCTGCAGGTCCACCTAGATAAGATAGGCTGGATAAACAATGTGAGAAGAAAATAATGGCACCAACGGTCCCAGAGGAACATGAGAGTATGGGAGGTAGGGGAAGTGAGGAGGTGTTGGCCAACCCAGGGACAAGGGAACAATGAGTGGTTCAAACCCAGTGGAAGCAGGGAATGGGAGGACTGGTTGGGAGTGACCAAGGGCAAGGTAAGTGAGAGGAATTACTGAAACCAGAATGAAGGCTGAACATGGTAGTAGGACAGGAGGATCATGTAAGGAACTAGAGGAAAGGAGTAGGAGGCAAATGGCATATATAAAAGCATAAATATAGACATGTATATATATAAAATATTTATAATTATGGGGGAATAGATATAGGTTTAATAATAGGGTATCAGGTAAACATTGGGCCTCCTTACATGCATTCCCTCAATACAAGAGTACCTTGCTCAGCTAAACGGTCATTTCATGATACCCACCTTCCTGACATGATAGCTGAAGACAGACATGTGCATAAGCAAACATGGTGAAGAAAGCTGATGGTACCTGGCTATCAAAAGATATAGTGTCTGGGGTCTTAAAGGTTTTAAAGCAGGCAAAGTGATGATGGTGCCTGGTTATCGAGAGATATAGCTTCTCAGAACTTAAAAGCTTGAAAGTAAACAAGCGGCCATGTAGCCCAGAAGCAACAAAGCCCACATGGAAGCAGCACACCAACATGCGTGATCATGAAGGGCCACGGGGACCAGGTTTCAAGAACCAAAGGAGGGGGTGGGGAAATCATATCATCAGGGAGCGCATGATGGGGACCTAATGCCCATCTGTAGACAACTGGACATCCCTTGCAGAGGGATAGTGGGGAGAATATGAGCCACTCAGGGCTCAGTGTAGCAATAATGAAACTCACAACCTTCCTCTGGTTCTTAAACGCTTCCTCCCCCCAACTACCATGAACCCAATTCTACCTTGCACACCTGATTAGACCAGAGGATGTACAGCGGTACAGATAGGATCTGGAAACACCAGTAATCTAGGGCAGATGAACCCCTCAGGACCAAGGGTGAGAGTGGCAATACTGGGAGGGAAGTGGTGGTAGAAAGGGAGAACCAATCACAGGGATCTACATATTACCTCCTCTTTGGGGGGTGGGGATCAGAAAAGTGGGTGAAGGGAGACGCCGTGTAGTATAAGATACGATAAAATAATAATTTATAAAATTTTAAGGGTTCATGAGGGAGAGGGGAACAGCGAGGGAGGGGGAGGGAAAAAGGAAAATGAGGAGCTGATTCCAGGAACCAAAGCGGAAGGCGAATTTTGAGAATGATGAGGGCAACGGATGTACAAGTGTGCTTTACACAATTGACATATGTATGGATTGTGATAAGAGTTGTATGAGCACCAATAAAATGATTTAAATATATATATTAATAAATAATATTATTAAAATTAAATAAACCTTTTACAATAGTCATCCGATTGATAAAATACTTAGGAAAAACCTGACAAAAGACACAAAAAATTGTACAAAGAAAACTACAGAATCCTATAATTAGAAAACAAAAAAAGCGCTACATAAATGGAAGAATATCCCATGTTCATGAATGTTGTTGCCATTGTTGTTAGGTGTTATTGAGTACATTCTGACTCGTAGCTACCCATGTACAACAGAATGAAATCCTGCCATGTCCTGTGCCATCCTCATAATTGTTGGTATGTTGGAGTCTATTATTCAACCACTCTGTCCATTCATCTTGTTGACGGTATTCATCTTTTTCATTGCTACACAATATTACCAAGCATGTTGTCTTTTGCCAGGGACTGGTCTCCTGATATGTCCAAAGTAGGTGAGACAAAGTCTCACAACATGGCCTCCAAGAAGCATTCTGCCTGTAACTCCAAGATAGATCTGTATGTTCTTCTGGTAGCTCACATTACTTTCCATATTCTTCACCATAATTCAAATGCAAAGATTTTCCTTTGCTCTTCCTTATTCAAAGGCAATCTTTCACATGCATAGGAGGCAGTTGAATATATCATGGCTTGGGTGAAGCACAATTTAGTCCTCAA
The DNA here is from genome assembly GCF_050624435.1 of Tenrec ecaudatus. Classification (NCBI taxonomy): domain Eukaryota; kingdom Metazoa; phylum Chordata; class Mammalia; order Afrosoricida; family Tenrecidae; genus Tenrec; species Tenrec ecaudatus. The sequence continues at coordinate 362,754 of NW_027459384.1, read as the reverse complement.
AGTAGCATCCTTGCTTTCCAAGACTTTAAAGAATCTGTGCAGAAGATTTACCTAGTTCAATGTATTTTTTTATATATTCACTTGCTTTCATCAGCTTTTGAATCAAGAAAGATGAAATCCTTGACAATTTCAATCTTTTCCCCCTTTGTCTTGATATTTCCTACTAGTCTAGTTGTGAGGATTTTTGTTTTCTTTAAATTTAGCAGTAATCCATAGAATAAGCTTCCATCTTTGACCTTCATTAATTAGCAAGTGCTTCCAGTCCTCTTTACTTAACAATCAAGGTTGGGTCATTTGTGTATTGCAGGTTGCTAATAAGTCCTCCTCCAATCCTGATGCCCCATTCTTCTTCATATAATGCATCTTCTTTGATTATTTGCTCAGCATTCAGATTGAATAAAGATGATGAGTGGGTGCAACCCTGACACACACCTTTCCTGATTTTAAACCTTGCAGTTTTCCCTTGATCTGTTTGCACAATATACAGGTTTACTGTGAACACAATTAGGTGTTCAGGGATTCTCCTTCTCAAAGTTGTCCATAATTTGTTATGATCTACAGAGTTAAATTCATTAGTGTAGTCAATAAGACACAAGTAAATATATTTCTGGTATTCTCTACTTTCAGTCAAGGTCCTCTGACATCAGCAATATACATCATTCTACATCCTCTTTTAAATCTTGCAACTTCCTATCCATGTACTACTGCCACCATTGTTGGATGATCTTCTGCCAAACTTTACTTGTCTGTGGTATTAATGATGTTGTTTTTATAATTTTAGCATTATGTTGGTTCACCTACCTTTGGAATAGATACGAATATGAATCTCTTCTAATCAGTTGGTCAAGTAGTTGTATTCCAAAATTCCTAGCACAGACAAGGGAGGGCTTCCAGTACTTCATCAGCCAGTGGAACATTCCAATTGATATTCTATAAATTCCTGGAATTGTTTAGGGCTAATGCTTTTAGTGCACCTTGAACTTTTATTCATTACCTTGGTTCTTGCTTATATACTACCTCTGGAAATGGTTGAATTTTACTAGTTCTGTTTGGCACATTGACTCTAGTATTTTACTTTATTTTCCTAATAGGCCCCTTGAAATTTTCTGTTCAATCCTTTGACATTCCTTCCATTTATCTTAGCTACTCCATGATTAAGAGCAAGTTACATATATTGATGTGAACAAAGGGGTTTGCAGTGGAGACCCAAAACCCAAATGTAGCCAATGGATTATCCCCCCCCCACCCAACAAAAGTGTTATAAGGACAGGATGATTCAGCCAAGGTGCAGTATAACACATACAGAACACACATCATTCCTCTAGCTCCTGAATGCTCCCCACCCCCACCCCCCAATACCATGACCCAGTTCTACCTTAAAAATCTTGCTAGACTGGAGAACACAGATAAGAACTCTCGACAAATAGAATTCAGGAATGATAACCCCCTCGGGACCAGTAGTGGGAGTAGCAATATCATGAGGATAGGGGGGATGGCTAGGAAAGGGAAATGGAGAGAAAGGGTGGAAACCATCAGAAGGTTGGATATACAACCCCCTAAACCCGAAGGGGGACAAATAACAGACAGGAGACAAAGGACAGTGTAACATGCTAAATAATAATGATATAATTGATGAAGGATTCACAAAGGTCAAAGATGAGGGAGTGGGCGGAGAGAGGAGCTGATACTAAGGGCTGAAGTATAAAATGTTTTAGAAATGATGATGGCAACAGATGGACAAATATGTTTGATACAATTGATGTTTGGAATTTTTAAAATCATTTCATTAGGAGCTCATACAACTCTTATCACAATCCATATATATATATATATATATATATATATATATATATATATATATATATATATAAATTGTGTAAAGCACATTTGTACAATCATTGCCCTTGTCATTCTCAAAACATTTGCTCTCCATTTAAGCCTCTGGCATCAGCTCCTCATTTCCCCCCTCTCTCCCCACTCCCTTTCCCTCATGAACCCTTGATAATTTATGTTATTATTTTGTTATTTCTTGCACTTTCTGATGTCTCCTTTTACCCACTTTTCTGTTGTCCATTCAACAGGGAGGAGGTCACATGTAGACCCTTGTAATCAGTTACCCCTTTCCAACCCACTCTTCTTCCACTCTCCCAGTACCACCACTCTCACCACAGGTCCTGAAGGTATTATCTGTCCTGGATTCCCTGTGTTTCTAGTTCCAATCGGTACCAGTGTGCATCCGCTGGTCTAGCCAGATTTGTAAGGTAGAATTGGGATCATGACAGTGGGTGGGGAGGAAGTATTTAGGAACTAGAGGAAAGTTGTATGTTTCATCATTGCTAAATCACACCTTGACTGGCTCATCTCCTATCTGAGACCCTTTTGTAGGGGATGTCCAGTGACCTACAAATGGGCTTTGGGCCTCCACTCCGCACCGCCCATCCCTCATTCACTATGGTAAGATTTTTTTGTTCTGATGATGCCCGATACCTGATCCCTTTGACACTTCGTGATTTTACAGGCTGGTGTGCTTCTTCCATGTGGGCTTTGTTGCTTCTGAGCTAGATGGCCACTTGTTTACCTTCAAGCCTGTAAGACCCCAGACAATATATTTTTTGATAGCCGGGAACCAACAGCTTCCTTTGCCACATTTGCTTATGCACCCATTTGTCTTCAGCGAACATATCAGGGAGGTGAGCACACAATGATAGGATTTTTTGTTCTTTGATGCCTGATAACTGATCCCTTTGGCACCTCATGATCACGTAGGCTGGTGTTCTTCTTCCATATTGGCTTTGTTGCTTCTGAACTAGATGGGCACTTGTTTACCTTCACACCTTTAAGACCCAAGATGCTATCTCTTTTGATAGCCTGTCCAGGAAGATAAGGGAAAGAATCTACCTAGCCCTTTTGACCCAATCCATTCCAATCAAGGAGATGGCAGTCCTACACATAATAAAGAGACCCTGCTGTGAAGAAAAAGGTGCTAGGCACTCACCAACTATCAGCCTCCACCCGCCAACCCCCTGTCACCCTTGTCCTCCGCTCCCAGTTAAGCTGATGAAACGCCAAGCACAGACAATACTAGCAAATACTGGCAGACATATAACCCCTGAAAGTATGTTTCTATTAATGGTTGCAGTCATATCTGTCACCAGTGGTGTAGGTGCTAACCATGCTTATTGGATTTATGTTCCCCATTCTCTCCTGTAGAGTCGACCCAAACAAGCCCTATCATATGTGTAAATAATTCTGTATGGATTCCAGGGACTTGGGGAAATGGGATAGCTAAGTACCCTGAGGAAGAAAGTAGGGGGGTTTAATTTTACCTTTGGCTTTGAGGTGTTTCCTTTGTGATGGGTGCCAGCTCGAGCTGTTTAGCCATTAAATCAAAAGGTTGGAATAACTGGCTAATATTTAACAACACTGATCATGGTTCTACATGGTAGTGGGAGAAGCATTTACAGAATATGATAAGAGACATAGAAACCTATAAGATCATAAGCTACTGGCATTTCTAATCCAATAGACTCAAATGACTCAAGTTCGCGGGTCCACATGGAAAAGTATTAAGAAATGATACTGCTACTATCATTGACTGGGGTCCAATGGAAAATTTCTAACCAATTGCTCTGAATCATCCAAATTTACGTCATGTGACTATGTCAGTACTTGCAAATGGCACAAAACCTCGGATGGTATTGCTACCACTGGGCCACAACTGGTGGCATGGAATGAGGGAGGTCTTGCACCTCTTCTACCCTGATTATAGAAACCTGAAACAGGACATGAACAGTGGGACCTATGGAGAATACTTCTTTCCACTAAACCCTTCACAGGATATACAGGAAGCTTTACAGGTACCAGTCAACCTGATTCCACGTATACTTATTTAAAAAACCAGACACAGAATATACTTTCCAATGTAAAGCTGCTCTATGTATTTGCTGTTGGCAACATCTTGATAAATGAAATTGCTTCGAGTGCCACCTGTTCTGACTGTAGACTGTATACTTGCATTAACCATGCTCTGTTTAAAGACAGTGTGCTCATCTTAAAGGGTGTGGGTCTCAATGCAGATGAACTGCCAATGTCAAGGCAGTCCGGACATTTCCTTCATGTTGCAGTTCATGTTGGAGATGTTAAAAATACCTCATCAATTGTTGGGAATGATTATTGCAACCGTTATTGAAATTATAACTATTGGCACCACTGCTGCAGTAGTATTAGGAGTGTTGACTTGATCAAAATGAACATTGTGTACAAAAGTGGCAGACGGATTCACACCAACTCTGGACCACTCAGGCAAAGGTAGATGATAGACTGGAAGGAAAAATGGCTAAGCTGCAACAAATTCTGTAGTGGCTAGATCAAATCATGGATTTGCAGCATCATTGATACTGAAATGTGATTGGAATATTACTGATTTTTGTGTTACTCTTTATCCATATAATGTAACCTTACATGATTTGGCTTAATTAGAAATCATTTGCAGGGGTTTAAGGAAACTTTTATTTCGATGCTAATCAGCTAAAAAAGGAAATTTCCTATACATTTAAGAATGGGATAAGGTCATCCCCTAACTCTGAAATAAACAACTGGTAGATGGCTTAGAGAGGCTTGACCCACGTGCCTGGGTTCATAGCATTTTGCATAGCTTAGGTTCTAGCCTTACTGTCTTGTTTAAAGTCATAATTGTTGTCCTTGCGATGACATGCTGTTTCTATAGAAATCTAGGAAGTATGAAAAAAACATTATGTAGCCTTGGTGGCTCTTTTGAATTTTATATAAAATAAAAGTTGGAAAGGTGGGAAACTGAGGATGGAGAAGTTATTCTCATAACTAAAAAGCCAGGAAGACCAGGGTTCTGGGTGGAAGGCGGCCTTCATATTTATGAATTGGAGATGAGTCCTAGTAACAGTCTCATAATTAAAAATCATCCCCACAATATCCTCCCCTAATAGTGCTACCCTAAAGTTAGCTCTTACATGATTGCTATCTGCTGGCAGCTTTATTTATAGGAGCAGACATGTTGCTAGTGTTCTCCCAGGTCAGGAAACAGATACTCTCTGCTCACAAGTTAGGTTACTCCCCCTCTGAGTTCAGAGATCTCTATGGTTAAGCTCCTGTGTTATGTATGTAGTTACCTGTAGTTAGGGTGGCTTGCATGCCCAAGACTATATAAATTGGTATAAGAATGCATTTACACTCTCTCTCCTACTCAGACCTGCCTGGTTCCTGATACCATGGAGGAGGTGAGCATCCTAAAACTTTTGTCTGCCTCTTAATCTCTTCCTGTCATTCACACAACTGTTTCTTAGACCCCATCTAGATCCCACTGGCAAATAAAAAAAAAAAGGTAGGCTTTTGGAAACCACCAGCTGTCCTCAAAAAAGAAAGATGAAGGTTTCTAGTCCTTTGAAGAGTTTCAGTCTCAGAAAACCATAGGGAAAGTTCTTTGTCCTACAGTGTCTCTATAAGTTAGCATCCACTTGGTGTCAGTGAGTGAGAAACGAGTGAACTTACTGGCATTAGATATTGTGCGGCTGAGTTGCTACAGGCAAAATATTGAATAATGCAGGAAGCATCAAAAGAAGATAGAAAGAATATGAGTGCCTATACCACAAAGAGCCAGTTGATATTCAACAATTTCAAAAGGTAGCGCCTCATCAAGAACTAAAGGTACTGAAGGAAGAAGTTCAAGTTATACTAAAAGATTTAGCCAACAAAAAATGATACAAGAATTGATGGAAATATGTAAATGCTTCAGCAAGCTGATGAAGCCCTGGAAACACTCACTTGTCTATGCCACAAAATTTGGAAGACAACTCCCTGGTCAGCCAACAGGTAACAATTCATATTTGTACTTATTCCAAAGAAAGGTGACATAACAGAATGCTCAAATTATAGAATAATATCATTGATATCTCATGCAAGTAAAATTTTGTGGATGATCACCCAACAATAGTTGCAGCAGTGCATTGACAGAGAGCAATCAGATAATCAAGGCTATTCAGGAGAGGATGTAGTACAAGGAATATCATGCTGGCAACAGATAGATCTTGGCTGAAAAAAGAAAATATCAGAAAGATGTTTATTTGTGTTTTTATTGACTATGCAATGGTATTTGGCTGTATGAATGATTTAAAAAAAAAACTATGGATAGCCTTGATAAAAATAGGAATTCTAGAGCACCTGATTGTGCTCCTTTGGAACCTGTACATAGATCTGGAGGCAGTTGTATGAACACAACAAGGACATACTAGCTGGTTTATAATCAGGAAATTGTCCCTAAAATTTGTATCCTTTCACCATACTTATTCAATCTGTATACTGAGAAGCTGGGCCATATGAAAACAAAATAGTAACAGGTTTGAGGAAAGCTTTTTTAACAGCTTTCCATGCGTAGATGACACAGCCTTGTTAGCTGAAAGTGAGGAGGATTTGAAGTACTTGTTGATAAAAGACCAAGGATTGTAGCTGTCAATATGTACTTTAAATTAATGTTTAAAAATGAACAAAAATGCTCTCAAATGACCCAATAGGTTACAAATATCATGATAAACTGTGAAAAGATTGATGTTGTCAAGGATTTTTTTCTTGCTTGGCTCTACAACTAATGCTTATGGAAACAGCAGTTCAGAGATTAAGGGATGCATTTTATTGAATAAATCTGCTGCACAAAACCTTTTTAAAGTGATAAAAAGCAAAGATTTTCTTAGAAAACTAAGGTGTGCCTGACCCAATCCATGGTATTTTCAATTGTCTCATATGCATGTGAAAGTTGGAGATTGAATGAGGAAGACCTGTGAAAAATCAGTGCATTTTCATTATGGTGCTAGTGAAGTAGATTGAAAGAACAAAGAAATATGCCTTGGGAGAAGTGTAGCCAGGGTGTTCCTTAGAAGGAGGACTGGTGAGCCTTCAACTCCTGTGCTTTGCACATGTTATCATGAGAGTCCAGTCAAGAAGACAACCCTCAACAAGATGGATTGACACAGTAGCTTTAACCATGGCTTCAAGCGTAAGGATAATTGTGAGGTTTGTGCAGGCAGGGCAGTGTTTTATTCTGTTGCACATAGGGTAACTAGAAGTGAGCAACTTGATAGCATCTAACAACAACATTGAGGGCCTTCTAATGTAATCCCTTTCTGAGCGGTCAGCACTGATAACCAGGCACCATGTAGTTATTCTAATCTTAAGGTGGTAGAGACTGAAATTCGTGTGATTCTTTATGGCTTTGAACTCATTGTTTCCATACACATTTGGTTTTCTCCATTGGTCTTTGCTCTGGAAGGGAAGAGACCAATAGTTTTACCTTAGATCCATCTCTATTCCTCAAAATAGGACGTATTGCATTGTCTTTTGAATTATGTTAGGCCAATTGACCTGATGTCTCCTGTGGTTGGGTTCCCAAGTTTCTACACCCAGTGAATTATTTCTTCAGGTGTTGGTTTTTAATGAAGATGTTTGCAAATATTTGTCCCTTGTTTGAGCTATTACAAATACAAATTTTGACAGCACATATGTTTAAGAAACACACATATGGTCATCATATGTATTTTTTCACCTTTGCACCTATTCGGACCTTTTTTTCTTGCTTGTTTCCCTAAATATTTAATTGTAGACTTAATTTCTGATGATGTAGAATTGTGTACTTAATCATATTTACTTTATTGTCTGTAACTCTTGCACATCTCATAAAGTCTTCCTTTTTCTTTAGTGATTGTGTTAGTCGCCCTCTTATTTTATGTTGCCTTTCCCTTCACCCAAATTAATGCATGTCTATTGTCTTGGTGATTTTTTTCTTCTTTTCCCCCATAATAACTTTTTTCCTGCATTTAATCCTTTCCTTGACTTTTTATAATAATGAACTCATTCAGTGTTTATACTCCAATGATGGGCACATTTCACTCCATGTAATAACTTCTAGGTTAATCTACATTATGAGGTGTTTTTTCTTGTTATTTTTAAATGTTGCTTAATATTCAGTTATGTGCATGTTCCATAATTTGTGCACCTATTCATCCAGGATGTTCTCATAGGTTAAAGATGAAATGTCATCTATTCTCTATTGTAAATGTCCCAGTTATTCTTCCTTTAGAATATGTAATTGGTAGTGGAATCTCAGGATCAAATAGTATGCTAGTTTCAATGTTTAAAGAAAATACCATACCATTTTCAACAGTGGTTGTACCACTTTACAGTACTACCAGCAGTGCTTGAGAATCTAATTCTCTACACCCTTAAGAGTATTTATTGTTTGAGTAGTCTGTGCTGTTAATAGGGAGTAAAAGTATACCTCATTAGTGTTTAGATTTGCACTGTATAATGACTAATGATCATGAGCATTTCTTCATGTGTTTGTTGGCCACCAATATTGCTGGCTCCTAGCCCCTCAGCCACGTAATAGCCAAGTGTCTCTCTAGTCCTCAGTCTCTTAGCCATGTGGTCCCTTTGATTTTGCCTCTATTGTCAAACAAGCCAGCTTGCCTGTAGCTATCTCAATGTTCCAGTCTTGGGCCACAGAGCAGAAGGTACCTACTGCTTCTCTGAGTGGTCATGCCACAGTGCCTGGTGTCACTAGTTTTGGTAGTCTCTGTCATTTTAGATAGAATACTTGGATGTGCTCTTTAAAAGTGGTCCTGGGTTTTCTCTGCTATTGCTTCAAGTGGTTCCTGCATATACCCAGGAGGCATAGTAACAATCCTCTCTATTAGTGTTATTATGCAAACATATGCCCTGTTTTCAGAATCTCTCCTAATCATTTTGTAGGAGTTACAGATACTTGGATAGAAAAGTCATATTAAGAAATTTCACTTCATCATGTATTCCTCTGTGTGCCTGTCATTGTATAAATAGCAGGCTGTTTTGACTGAAGAGTCCTGGTGGCATAGTGGGTTACAATTGTGCTGCTAACTGCATAGTGGGCAGTTCAAAACTACAACCCCTCCATGGGAGAAAAATGAGGCTTTTTACTCCAGTAGAGAGCTACAGTCATGAGAGCTCAGAGGGGCAGTTCCATTGTTTTCAGTGGGGTTGCTATGAAAAAGAAAGGACTTGATAGTAGTGAGTTAGCTGTATAATACATTTAGAAATGAAAAAGTTTGAGACCCACTTTGTTCATCAGTCATATTTATCTGAGGTGTCTTCTTTTCCATATAAATTCATGATTGTCCCCCTACCCCCATATCTTAAGAATGTTAATAGTTTCTGAATCAGGATTGCATTATATTTATAGATTGCTTTTCATAGTAAATTCTTCATATTCATGAGCATAACATACTATTTACTTACGTGTATCTCATTCTGTTTCTTATGATAGTGTTAGAGTTATTCCTAAATATTTTAGCTATGGTAAATGATGCTGTTTTTAAAATTTCCTTTTCAGTGTTCTTGCATTGGTATAACGAAATCAGGCTAATTTTAGAATGTCTGTCTCATACCTTGCCTCTTTGCTGAATATTTAAATTAAATTCAGTAGTTTTCTTGCGGAAACTCTATTTTTCTGGTATAATAATGTGTAGTATTTCATTCTTATTCTTTTTATTTTGGTTGTTTCTTTTGTGAGGTGGCTCATTTAATTTTTTATATGTATTCCTTATATGTTCTTTTTCCTTTGTTAAATTGATTAGTATTTGTCAATTTTGTTAATCATTTTGAAGAACTAACTCTTAGACTTGTTTTTGTTTTTTAATTTACTGTTTCATGTATTAGTTCTCTGATCATTGTTTCCTTTCTTCTCAGATTGTAGGGCTTTGTAAATTTTTACTGTTTTTTTACACTTTATTCTTTCATCTTTTTAGATGTGTGTGTTTATTGCTGTAATTTTTCCTGTGAATGATACTTCTATTGTGTCCAAAAGGTTTTTGTGTATTGTGTATCTGTTTTTATTTACTTTTAGAAAAATGTTTAGTTTAAATTTTATTAATTTACTCAATATTTACTTTTAGAAATATTTTTAGTTCACATTTTAGTAATTTACTCCATACTTTTCTCAGCATGATTGTTCAATGTGTTGGATTTTTTCCACTGATTCTCTTAGTATTGAATTCTAATTTATAACATTGGGAACTGAGATGATGCTTAGAATTATTTCAATGTTTTAAAATTTAGTGAGATTTATTTTGTGGCCTAAAAATGGTCAATACTGGATAATTATTCATGTATATGCAAAAGAATGTTTATTTTGTTCTTTAGACTGTAGGGTCCATTATATGTTTATGAGGTTGGTTACTTGTGTTATTGAAATTGTGTTTTGGGGTGTTAGTTGATTTCATTGTTAAGATTCTCTGTGTCTTTGTTAAGTTTCTTTCCAATTGTTTTGTCCTTCATTGAAAGTTGTGTGTAAGCACTTTACAGAAAGCTGTGGATCATAGCGGTAACCCCAAATCCATTTGCAGAGATCTTGTATGGATAAGTACCCAATGATTCCTTAATGCACATAAACTAGGAACATTAACAAATCAGACAAAGAGCATTCTTGAAGTAGATTTTAGAATATGTACTTGGGCTGGAATGTAATACCTTGTAATTTAATGTCCCTTTGGACCTAATGTGAATTTATTCTAAAATTGTAATATTCTTTGCATTCTCTTAGATTGTGGTTTTAATCTGTTTCATGTGGTCATTGTTGATGGGTCCTTATTTGTGTTTTGCCCTTCTTTTGTATGTTTATCTGTATAAGGAAACCTGGATAGGTGTAATTACCAAGACAGTAGTTGGATTGATCATTGCCTGAGGACACTGAAGAGGAGGATGGAAAAATGAGTAGTCAACATCAATGTGTGCAAAAGGAAGAAAAGGTCCCAGAGTTGATAATGGTGATGATCACACAGCCCTTTTGATATAAATAAACTATTAAATTGTATCATGTCAATTATAGCTCAATATTTTAAGTGTGTAAACATGTCATTTATTTATTTTTTCAATTTTATTTAATGATTGTTTTATGCATTTTGTGGCTTTTTCATTACCTATTTTTGTACCATTTATTTTTCTGTGCTGAGTTTGTTTTGTTGTTGTTGTTATTAACCAGGTTTTATTTGTTGTTTTCAGTTTTGTGTTAATTAAGCCCGGACAAGTTGTCATGAGAAACTAGTCCTTGGAGAAAGACATTACTTTGGTAGAGAGGCAGTGAAAGAAGGGAAGGCCCTCAATGAGATGAATTGACACAGGACGACAACAATAGACTCTAGAATCAAAACAGTTGTGATGAAAAGGAAGGCCCAGGCAGTGTTTCTTTCTGCTATGCATAGCATCAGCATGGGTTGGAATTGACTTGTTGGAACCTAACAAAATCCACAAGTCCTTACATGTTTCTTATTTTGGTTATATTTTTAAGTTACACTGTAATGTATTTCTATCTTCCTAAGCTTAAACACTCTTTTCTATATCAATGTTTACCTGTTACCTGACTTCCTGTGCATAATTATAGCATTTTCTTTCACTTTTTGTTTTGTAGTCGTTGTTTATAAATTGTCATTTCTGGTTTTCTATCTTCAGTCTTATAAGCTTAACTATATTTGTGAATTATGTCTCTGGTCTAAGGCTTTACAGTTCTCTGTTCTTCAGGAGGAGTTAGAACCATTTTATACAGTTTATACCCCTTATACAGCTGATTTACTGCTGAGTGCTATTGGTACACTGAACTCAAGGAGCAATGGTTTTTGGAATTGACTGGTCCCTGAGGTAGCACAGCCAGCATCAGGATCTTAGAAAATCTGCTGGTCCATGGACCAGCAAAGACTTTACTGCCTCTGTAGTAAGAGGGAAGCTTGTAGATGGGAGTTTTGTGGATTTCTCACTTAAGTTGGGCTGAGAATGGAGTTATGTGCAAGCACTCCGGGGATGCCGGTGTTTTCATCACATTTTATAAGAACCAACTGGCTTTTCTGCCTTGTGTCCAACTCCTCACCTACCTTGCCAGGTACCAAAGGGTATTCTTGTGAGGTGCAGACCACTAGTGATTTATTTGATGTCATCTCCCTAGTGCTCTTGATATTTAATAGGGTTCCACCAGATAATCTTGCCTTCCTTTCACATATATCACAGTTTCTTCACTTTTCAATATTCTATGCTCAATAAATTTGGATGGATTATTTGACTTAATGTCCTCTTGGACACCGCCTGTGTTTGCTCCAACAAATGAAACTCAAGCTGACAGCAGTAGAAATTATGCTGACCAGTAAGAAATGAGGTATGCAAAGCAGTGCTTAAAGCAGTGACCCTGAGAATGCATAGGTCTATATTGCTACACCAAATAATGTAAATGGTGAGCCCCATATTCTGGTGATTTGCAAAGATCAAATATGCCAAGTCAATTCAAAGAACATTACTTAGCAAGCAAACTTCATTTCAATTTTCTTCACTTTATGACACTTCACAGTTAATACACTTTTTACAGATTGAAGGTTTATGTCAACTTTTTGTTAAGCAGGTCCACCTATTCCATTTTCCAGATATGCATTTCTTGTCTTTGTGTCATATTTTGGTACTCCTCACAAAATTGTAAACATTTTTACAGTACTATTTTCCTCTTAATAGACTATAATATTGTGTACACATAACTTTTCTAGACAATGGGAAAAATTTTAAAGTGTGACTCACTCTTTTGATTTGGAAATGAATCTACAATATCTCTGAGATATGCTCCGTTAGGCAGGTTTCTCTAGAGAAACAAAACCAGGACACTAGTGATTTTACATATATTTATATAGATTGATAGATAACATGAGAAATAAGCAGTAAACTAATCTATAGAGCAGAATAAGCAGCTCAGTGCAACTCACTCCCATGCAGGAGCTGTGAGACATTGGCATTCCTTCAAGTCTTGAGGACTGCCAGGTAGTCTTCTGTGGAGCAATTCAGGCTATCTGGCCACAGGCATCAAACAACAAGGCAGGTCACCAACCATCAGCCAGATGACAGGATCCTACAGTCCCCAGCTCAAGTGATGTATACTCCAGTAGCGTGGCAAAGCAGGTCTTGAAGGAACCTCAAACTATAGCGACACAGTGCAGGGTTAGGTGTCCTACGGATAGTGTACTTTGCGAATTGAAGCAGAGAAAAAGCTAAGGCTGATGCACACTGGTCTCGTCATCAAAGAGCAAGAGACAAGAAAGGTGAGGCTTGTGAAGCCATTTATCTGCCCCCGCTTCAATTAATCTCACGTGTGTTCATTGGCCAGGTTGGCGCAATAAACCTGCCTATTGCCTCTGGACACTTATTGGAAGTCTAATGTGATGTCTCTTATTCACACACACCCAAGTTCACAATTATGGTCAGAACTGCCATTTTTTTAGTTGGGCATGATGGATCAAATCCTATCCTCAGAGTCAAAATAAATTATCCATAAAATTATTTGTGTGCTTTTCTGTGTGATGTTTTAGTTGTAGAAAAGAGTGAAAACATTGTTGGCTTGGTGAGGTTTCCAGATCTCCAAAACTGGCTTCCCTCGTCTTTGTGTGTGGCACAGTGGTCTTCCCTAGAGTGGAGACATTATTCTTGTTTCTAGCAATATTATGAAGCTTCATGGTGATTTATATTTTCCTCATAGAATGAGTTGCCTTCTCTCTCTCTCTCTGTGTGTGTGTGTGTGTGTGTGTGTGTGTGTGGTGGGGGGAACTGATTACAAAGGACTTTTAAATTCACACTCATTTGTCTCAAAGTTATATGCATAAATGGTTGAGAACATTCTTCTTTCAGCCTTGAAAGGAGTAAGAAATAAATATGACCTTTGATTTCTGTTACATATCATGAACTTCAAAAAGTTTATGGAAAAATTTTAGTTATCATTTAATTTCATTTTTTCAGGAATATTTTGAAGCCCCTTGTATATATACTACATTTTTTTCAGAATCCCTAAAGACATATTGGCATAGCAGGGTGGTAAAAATGGGTAACACAACTGAGAACTGAATGGGTGGTGACTTTGAGTCCAACTGAGAGATAGGATTTAACTAGTCATGAGGCAGAGTGAAAGAAAGAGGTCCAGTGTAGGGAAGCACTGGGAGACACAGAGTACCTCTAAGGGTTATCTCAACAGCCTAGGACAATCCAATCTTATGCCTGCAGGCAAAAACCTAGACTGGTTCTAATTCTGAGGTCATCAAACCCAAGACACTTTTTTTAATTTAAAATTTATTTATTTTTAATTAATATATATCCTAACATTCCATAGTTCAATCATGTTCTGCAGAATATTGTCCTGTACAATTGCTACCCCAATCAATTTCAAAAAAAATTCTTTTTCTACATGGACTCCTTTACATGTCTCCCCTTCATCACCAGGACTCTTTTTACTGGCTTTTGATTATGTGCTTCCTTGTCCATCCCAGGCAAGACCTTGCAAACAGAAGAGCATGATCAAATTTTGTTAGAAGCAAGAAATAGGGCCAGTGCTGGTATCGGTTCGTTCATAACCAGAGATGGACAATTCAAGTATCCAACACCTGATAAAAAAACCCTAGAGGCAGTTCATTCTGTGGCAACTCAAGTCCCCACCTGCTTTGTCAGGTGCCTTTCTTTCCTTTCCAAATAAAGTCTGTTTTCTGCTTGCCTTTTTTTATGATTCTTGAGCACATTCTTTGGGTTTTGAGACCAAGAGATCCTGGACACAACAAAGCAGTTGCAACACATATTCAGACACCTCAAAAGAAATAACTGGTAAGCTATTCAAAAGAAAAACTATCAGCTATTGATAGCCCCATGGATCACAAGTTTTATGACATATGTGAGTGGATGCAAGTTGGAGATGACCCAACAGCAATTAGAGTTGGCTGGGGTGTATTTAAACTAGATGCAATTCAGTGTGATATTTGGCTATGAGAGGTAAGCACTGAAGATTAAACAATGGTAGATATGAACTATGATAGAGATGTTAGTCATATTGAGATAAAAATTTTCTAAAGAAGAGATTCCTACTGAGCAGAAGCATTACATTGTGCTGATCTTGGTTCTTCAGGTTACAGGTGAATCATTGTCAAAACCGACATCTTCCCATGCCTTCATTTTTAGAAAAACTCATTATATTTCATTCTTAGATACAGGTTTGCCTATGCTGCAAATGCTATCCATAGAAGATAGATGCATCAAAGAAGACCTAGTAAGAGGTGAGAATGTCAAGAAAGTGCTACCATTTTATTCTTGCCTCCTCTGTGAGAATCAATTTTTTTAAAATGACAATTTTCATTGTCATAAATGTGGAATCTGATATTGAAGATCATGAATGCTAAGACATTGCAATCAAGGAAAGAAAATAGGGTAAGATTCTAAGCAAATGATATTCAGGGGAAACTGGAAATGAAGTTTAGAAATGACTTGCAGTTTTTGCAGTCCACCTTTTAAGACTTTTGGCATGTTGTCAGGAAAGATCAATAGGAAGGTAGTATGCTTGGTGAGCATGGGGATATCCTTTGTGAGATGGAGTAGCCCAATGACTGCAATGATCAATTTGCTGGAGATAATGAAGATGTTTCAGAACTGGGCAATTTTTCTCCCCTATTAGACTTATGATCATCAAGAATTCCTACTGAGGTAGTTAATCGTGCCAACCTGGCCAATAAACACATGTGTAATTAATTGAAGGGTGGAAAGATAAATGGTTCAGCGAGCCTCGCCTTCCTTGTCTCTTCCTCTTTGATCATCAGACCAGTGTGCGACTGCCTTGCTTATTCTTTGCCTCAATTTGCAAGCTGCACTACCTGTGGGACACCTAACCCGTGGACTGTGTTGCTGTAATGTGAGGTTCCTTCAAGACCTGCTTCGCCACACCACTGGAATTTATATCTCTTGAGCTGGAGACTGTTGGACCCTGTCCTCTGGATGACTGTTGGTGACCTGTCTTTCTGTTTGCTGCCTGTGCCTGGATATCCTGAACTGCTTTACAGAGGACTACCTGGTGGCCCTGAATACTTGAAGGACTGCCAGCTTCTCACAACTGTCTCATGGGAAGGAGTTGCACTGAGCCATTTGTACTGCTTTATAGTTTAATTAACTGTCAGTTTCTTATGTCTATCTGTATAAATATATATAAAATTATTAGCATTCTGATTTTGTTTCTCTAGAGAACCCTGTCTAACACCTTCTAAGACAGCTAAAAAACAGCAATCCTCTTTTGGCCATTTTTCCTCTTCTTAGCACTTCAGGGAAGACAGCTAGGTATTTTTATAACAAGTAGAGTTAAGCACTGTGTTGGTATGTACACTAGTAAATCTGAGTTGCATCATTCAAATACCTCAGCTTAGGCAACATGTCTACAGCACTTTCATGGGTATGAAATCACGACAAAAATGTGTTCAAAAGAATTGTCGTGTTTATTCCTTTTAAATAAGGTCCGACATTATCTCCAGGTAGAATGACTTTCTCTCATCGTTGTTATTGGCAGATATTTAGTATTCATAGTGATCACATTTCCTTTCCTCTCTTGAAAGTAAATGGGTCCTGTGACTAGAGCTTGCCAGCGAACCAGAACCTTTTCTGGGCTGAGGCAGTAAAATGCTTCAGCTTCACTTTCTGTTCGCTGTCCCTGCCTCAGCAAACTTCAAAATTATGTTTTCCAGATTATGTTCATTCATGCAGAAAGCAAGCTACCAGATCCACACCCAATTTTCTGAAAGTAATAGTAAAAACAAAAGTAAAAAAAGTTTGGTGAATGAATCCAGGGATGGTTTAGGAGTTTCTTTGTTTTCATCACAGCCTGGGATTCTTACTAGTTGTATTCCCTAAAACACTCAGAGGTACTCCAGAAGAAAGGTTAGCTGCTAGCTTCCAAAAAGTCACAGTCACTGAAAGCTCACATTGGGTCACCATTAGACAAAATTGACTCAATGGCAATTGTTTCTTTTTAATTAATGTTTTTATATTTACAGACATGAGGGAAGCCTTACATCAAGGCAGAAAATAGGTGAATGATACTTCTAACCTGGCCACATCACAGATACTGTCATTGTCCAAGGTTTCACAGTCACCAAGTCAATGCCAACTCATAGCAACCCCCTGTGGTCTGAGATTGTAACAGTTTACAGGAGTTGAAATTCTAACCTTTCTCCCGAGGAGCTGCTCTTGGTTTTGAACTGCCAACCATGATGACCAAACTGTAAGCACTACAGGAGTTGGAGTAACTCTTTTAAAACAGATTTTTTTATGATTTCATACATAGACGTCAGAAGATTTTACTTTCTTCAATTGGAATACTAAAAGAACGGATTCATCTCTGCTTGACCCAAGGATTGAGTGATTAAACACCGATGAGGCAAGGCAGCTCCAAACACAGATCACTCATGTACAGCTTGTAACTGGGACAGGAGACACTACGTGGAGATTACAGGGAATTGTTGTTATTACCTTAGGACCTAGTGCTACTGCTAGCAACTTGCTCCCAGCACAAAATAAAGTAGTAGCTGAACATCTCTAGAAAGAACAGGGTTCTTCCTACTCTGTGAAACAGCACCATATTTCTCTTGAATAAATGGATGATATAATCTGGAAGAGAATGAAAATAAAAGCTCCTATCCACAATTGTGTATAAGTTTAAGGCAGTTTCTAACAATACCAGCAATATTGTTTTTAGACATGTCTTATTGTGTGCTGTTGGATCCATTCTGACACATAGTGACACCATATGACAGTGTACAACAACTGCCCTATAGGATTTTGTAGTCTAGTTTTTAAGGCCTTTACTACCATGATCACTAAGTCTTTTCTACCATAAAATTGCTCTCAAAAAATTAAAATTCACTGCCATTAAGATGATGTTGACTCATAGTGACCCTATAAGACAGGGCAGAATTGTCCTTGTGGATTTCTGAGACTGTAACAGTTTATGGGAGTAGAAAGCCCTTTCTTTTTCCCTAGGAGGGGCTGGTGGTTTTAAGCTCCAGACATTGTGGATTAGAACCCAACACTTAACCACTATGTCACCATGGTTCCTATAAAGCTGCTAGTGAATCCAACTAGTTGACCTTTTGGTTTGCAGCCCAGTGCTTAACAATTGCACTACCAGTACTTCCTTTTCAGACATAGAGATGCTTTTTTGGATATCAGTAAAAGCCCGAAACCATTAAGCCTCCAGTGAATTCCCTTTAGTAACAAGGGATGTGAACAAATAAACAAACAAAACAAACTCACTGCCATCAAGTAGATTCTGACTCATCTCAAAACTATAGGACAGAGTAGAACTGCCCCTGCAGGTTTCTGAGACTAAAAATCTTTACAAAAGTAGAAAAACTCTTTCTACCACGGAGGGGTTGGTGGATTCAAACTGCTGACCTTGTGGTTAGCAGCCCAATGTTGTAGGTTAAATAATAGCCACTGTGGTGTTTTGAAAATTTAGAAGAGTCTTTATTAAGGCATGCCGACTGCAGGGAATCTGAACTATTTTCACATGCTGCAGTCCCAAGTGACATTACTAGGAAAGCTTATAAAGGCAAAACCCACAAAAAACATTTCACTCATTCATCAAGGACATTTGAGTTAAGCAAGCAAGCATGACAAAAGCAAGAAGACAAAAATTAATGGATTAATTACAACATCGAAAGAGAGCAATATTAAACAATAGCCAGATTAATTATAATATCCTGGTTCAGGGTATGCAGGGTACATTCTGGGAGTGACCAGCTGTGAGGCTTTCCAAGAAGGAGGGGCCAAGTAGAAAAGTATACCTGCATTTGGTGGGTCTGCCCAGTTGGGGGTGATGCTGCTGGGCATGACTATGTCCACCTTGGAGGCATTCATATTCACAGGGAGATTGAGCTCACATGGGAAAAAGTAAGGGAGGAAAATAAAATTAAAAACAAAACCAAAATACTATTTGTGTGGAAATTCCTTATCCTTTGGTAGTGTTGGTGTGTGTACATATCTGCTGTAAAAAGTCAAACACTTCACGTTAATTATATAGACTGTCACCACCAATGGGAAAATATACTGGGCATTACATTCCTAATCTTGCACTTTGATTAAGTTTTTATCCAGCCTACAGTGACCCAGATTGCATGTTATACACTTGTGGCACATTAGATCCTGTCCTTACAAAGTACACAACATCCTTCATAGGTCACACTAGAAGGATCTGATTTGGAAACCCACTAATTGAACCAGACTTTACCTTAAGCTTACTAATAGCAGATTAAAGGAACTGAAATATTCCCTTGGATTGAAGGCTGAAATGCTCTATTGTGAGAAGAAGCTGATTACTACTATACCAAGGTTATGGTACAGGAAATCATTGAACTTGGTTCAAATTTCTTATTTTGATGGTGCCCAGTAAATGGAAACCCAAGAATATTATATAGTTCACTATTTTCACACTCTCTTTGCCTTAGTGCAGACATAGTTCTGTCTTTGTGAATGAGTGTTATTGAAAGTTTTGCCCTATTTTCAACCCTCATTGTTTAACCAGTATCCAGTCACATAAAATTTTAATCTGTACAAGTCAACAATCTATGTTTAATCTAAAAATTTATCCTGTACCTGTTTACATCCCTTTTCTCCACAGTATGTCAAATTCTATACCATTGACTATATTAATTACACTAACAACAGAATCTCTCTATAC
Source organism: Tenrec ecaudatus (assembly GCF_050624435.1). NCBI lineage: Eukaryota > Metazoa > Chordata > Mammalia > Afrosoricida > Tenrecidae > Tenrec > Tenrec ecaudatus. Next base: position 343,202 of record NW_027459384.1, on the reverse strand, counting down.
ACCATTGGGATGATTTATAATGTCCCATAGTGGTGTCTCTAAAGTGGACCAGAGACATATAAACCACATTTTCATAAAGAGATGTTTAGCTCCCCCTTAACCGTAGTTCTAATCTAAGTTCATATGATGTGGTCCTACTCAATACTCACTCTCATTGTGTTAGTCTGGGTTGACTAGATCAACAAATCCAGAGAGGCATTCATACGTTTATAAGAAAGAGCTTTATATACAAGAGGAGTTGAATATTGAGAAAACATCCCAGAGCAGTCCCATCAAGTCCATAAGTCCATTATTAGCCCATATATCCAATATCAATCTATAAAGCCCTCTTCAGACTCATAAAACACACGCAATGATGTTGAATGCAGGAAAATCACAGGTCAGTGGGTTGGAAGTCTTGTGGATACAGAAGCGTTGTGAGTATCTCTGTCTTGGCAGGGGTCTCCACGTGTTGGGACATTGGCTTGGCTCCAAGTGTCTTGTCAGCTGCACTCTCAGGGAGTGAGCTTGTGTTCTGTTTCCAATGAGCTATTCATTTCCTTGGGGTCTCCAAATGAGGTCATAAAGCTGTGTGAGATCTGATTGACAAGCTAAACTCCAGCCCTTTACTTTTAAGCCTCAAATTGACAACAGATTAGGTAACTGCCACAATCATGAAGGGATCACTGATGATATCGGTGCTATAGAAAAATGTGGTGATATCAGATGGTGCCCACCTATTGGAAAGAACAGTGTCTGGGTCTTAAAGGTTAACTTATTTTTTTAAGTCTTTAAGTGAGGTGTCAACTAAGTCCAATGGAAGAAGCACATCAGTTTGTGTGATTTAAAGACTGTAAATAATGAAATCCAAAGCCAAACAAGGGAATAGTTTTAGGGTTTAAATTCTGAGAGCCAAGTTTCAGAAGACTATGGCTGACAGTAAAAGCCCAAAACTCATTTGCAGGTTCCCCATGTGGATTAAGATTCTTAAGAATCTGCTGTGACAATGATCATGAATTTGAATAGCCTTGGTCTCAGAGACAGTGCACTGGAAAGTGGATTAATGCACATACAGTTAGGTAAATCTATAACACCTTATCATTTGTCCCCTCTTTTGACCAATTTTAAATTTGTCCTAATGTTTATTTTTCAGCTTCCTTTTTGATTGAGACTCTTTCCCAGGGTTTTTTTTTTAATGGTTGTGTGTTTTGGGGGGAGGGTGTTATGTGCTTCTTCAAATGAAATTCAGCATAAGTAAAGCTATAGAGATAACTGCATTAATGATTTCTTAAGGTAATGGCAGGGAAGATTGAGGGGTAATAGGGGGCTAATAATAAATATAAGACTGAAGAAAATGTTCTAGAATTTATTGTGGTCATGATTGCAGAACTGAACTGACTGGAATGTGAATTATATGTTAATAAAACTGTTAAATTTTTAAAAAAATGACAAGGAAGCAAGAGTTTTGATTGATCTAAGAGAACAATTTTGAAGTGCATGCATAGAGCTCAATATCTCACATACTCTAAGGCTGTAACAGCAGCCAACCATGGCTGTTGAGTAGATTCCAGCTCATAGTGACCTTCTGAGACTGAGTAAAGCTGCTCCTTAGGGTTTCCAAAACTGTAAATCTCTACAAGGACAGACAGCCCCATCTTTCTCCTACACAGTGGCTGGTAAATTTGAATTGTGGGCCTTGTGGTTAGTATCCAAAGACTTAACTCACTATAAATTATTATGCTACCTTTGAATGGGACTGCCAAATTTACAGGACATCTAGTTAAATTTGAATTTTATAGAAGCAATGGAACACTTTTATTATATCACTTGCAACAGAACCAAGAAATAGAAACACTCTCTTCTTTAAGGTGAAATGTCTTTTTTAAAAAAATCATTTTAATGGTGGCTCTTACAACTCTTAACACAATCCATCCATTGTGTGTCAAGCACATTTGTACATTTGTTGCCTTCATCATTCTCAAAACATTTGCCTTTTACTTGGGTCCTTGGTATCAGCTCCTCATTGTTCCCCTCCCTCCCTCCCTCTCTTATGAACCCTTGATAATTTATAAATCATTATTATTTTGTAAGGTGAAATGTCTAAAATGAAGAAAAATAGCCTATCACTAACCTATGATTCAGGAATTGGTGGTCATTGGATTTTGGGTGGGTTTGGACCTTTTACTCTGAAGGTACCAGTGAATGGACAAATATTTATTTGCTGTTTTCATGCTCTATCTACTTTAAAGTGGCATGGGTTAAGCTACCTGGCATGGTTCCACCCTTCTAAATGAGTTTACTGAAAGTACTGCCTTATCTCTGATACACACAGCATGTGTAACTAATGCCCAGTCACCACATTTTGAAGAAATATGTTAATAACTCGTGTCAGAGTCAGATAAATCCTATACATTTATACAATCTTTTGACCAGCAAGCAATGCTTTGCCATTGACTAAAATAAGGGTACTATCAGTAAAGTTGCCTTAAACCCCTTGGGTAAGAAATACTGTGTACTACAATGACATGACCCACAGAAATAATAGTTATATGAATAGATTTTTAGCACTCACATGATCATAACCCTAATATAAGAACAATTAGTTCTTAAGACATGGCCCTGCCTGGTACTTGCCCGTATGAGAAGATCTCTTAAGTCATAGATAGCAAAAAGGTATGGTGAAGAAATCAGATGTTGCCATGATCAGATGGGTATCATGAAAAATTGCATCTGTGATATTAAAGCCTTGTCTCAAAAGCAAGCAGCCATCTAAGTGAGGAGTCAGCTAAATCCACACAGAAGAAGCACAATAGCCTACATGAATCAAGGGTTGTAAATTATAACATCCAAAACTGGAGAAGGGAATAAAACCTATGCCTAAATTCTAAACATTCAGTCTGCAGAAAACTACAGATCACAATGGTATCCGCAGATCAATTTTTAGGGGCCCCACATGGATTGAGTACCTGATAAATCCCCAATTCACATAGGTTACTAAGATTAACAGCCCTAATATCAAATAATGAGTATTGAAATGTGGATTTCAGCAGTACTCCTTAGGCTGGAATGTACCATCTTGTAATTTGATATCCCTCCAGATCCAATGTGCTTTTGGTTTAAAATTTTAATATTCTCTGCTTTATATGAGATTGCGGTATTATTCTATATGGTCATTGTTGCTGGGTGCCTTTTGGTTGTTTGCCATTGTTTTGTTTGTTTATCTGTATAGGGAACCTAGGATGAGTTGAATTCTGAAGACAGTAGCTGGATTAATGATTGCCTGGGGACATAGAAAAGGAGGATGGGGAATGGGAAGTCAACATCATTCTGTGCAAAAGGAAGAAAGTTTCTGAAGTTGATTGTGGCACTGATTGCACAACCCTTCTTGATAAAACTTCTGAATTGTATGATATGCTATGGACAGCTCAATAAAATAGATGTGTCCCATTAAATGTTTATGATATTTGGGTGAAAGGTACAAACTTTCCCTGATAATGATTAACATTAATTTCTTTAATATAATCAACAGAATAAAATCAATGGTTGTGTTAGTCTGGGCAGACTAGAGAAGTAAATTCATAGGTACTCATGTTTATTAGAAAGAGCTTTATATACAAGAGCAATTGAGTATTGTAAAAGCATCTCATCCCCGTCTAGATCAAGTCCATAAGTTCAATATTAGCCCATATGTCTGATACCAATCTATAAATTCCTCTTCAGACTCATGAAACACATGCGATGATGCCAATGCAGGAAGATCACAGGCCAGTAGGTAGAAAGTCTTGTGGATCCAGTGGCAGTAGCATCTCAGTATTGACAGGTGTCTCCACATGGCTCCTTCAGCTCCAGCTGGCAGTCTGGAGAGATGCTCCCTTTGAATATTCCCACTGTAGCCCAAGATAGCCTGAAATAAAATAAAGACTTCAATAATTTTAATTTGACATTGTAGTGGTCTTCTTTTATCTGAAACCACAACCACCACAATGGTTAAGAATATTCTGTGCTTATTATGTGTCAAACATTTTATATTATCTAAGTTATTCCATATAGTCACCTAAAATAGAGGTATATTTTCAGTTCCCTTGTAAGGACATAGAATGAGAGGCATATCAATCACTCTTTTATACTATTCCAAATCTTCTTAACCTTACCTTGTAAACCATCCACTGCTGCAAAAACCAGCTTCACACAGGTATAATCTGATGGCATCTCTCTTCAGGCTTCTTATCCCTGCTGCAGTGGAACTCACAGAAATCCATTGATACTCACTCGAGCATTTCAGATGTTCTGTGAATCAATGTCCTTATGATCATCCTTGAACATTGATAGATGTGAACTGTTGGGTGTTCAATTCTAAAGGGGATGCTTCTGAAATGCATCGAGTAATATCAAATTAATAAGCAATGGCCCATGTTAGCAATATTTGCTGTTTTCTGAAAGTCAAATTTAATTTGACATCCTTCATTTTTATTTGATAAACTGGCAATCCTACAATGGAAAGAATAATTATAATTGAGTATAGTGATTTAACATGCAAGGATGAATTAAATGAATTCTACAATTAAACATTTCCATGGTATGCTTGATTCAAAATGACCAATATTAGTCCATTTCAGCTTGTTAAATCCTAGAATGTCAAACTTTGTTTTCAATTTCATTTTTATGACTTCCAATATTCCTAGATTCGTGCTTTGTACACTCTATGTTCCATTTGTTAATGGATGCTTGCAGATATTTCTGCTCAAGTTGAATCATGCCCCACCACAAAAAGTAAGCTCTGAAAAGCTTTGCTCCACCCACGTCCTTATGGTCATCTCTACTTTAAAAGGGAACCATTCTCCAGTCACAATTTTAGAGTCTCACATCTGGAGGTATATCAGGCAATATTCTGTTGCTATTCCTAAAAATTTTAAAGTGTTAGCTTTTCAGAAGTGGACAATATATCCCTTTTTCCCAGTCTGTTCTTAGTCTTTAAGCTTCACTGAAACCTGTTTACCATGAGTGACTGCTGGTAATTGAAATATTGGGGACAGAGTTCCCAACATCACCAAATCACCCAAGGAACTACAGCATGACAAATTGACAGACAAGTATGGAAATACATACATCTAAATGGGGGCTATGATGAGGAAAAATGTTCTCACGTGTTGATATTTTTATTTAACAAAATAATAAAAGTACCTATGATTTTGTAGCAATTAGTTTTACTTACATAATGTGAAATAAAATATTGACAATATAATATTATTTGGTAATTTTGTGAGATTATCATTTCTGTATCATGGATTCTATGTGTTTTTACACACTATCTTATTTAGTTCTCAAACTAACTGCCCTATGGACTAGATACTATTAGTTTTAGTATTTTATAGATTAAGACATGTGGCTCTTCAATGATTGGACACAGTGAACAGCAAACAATAATACTTTCACAGTCACAATTATACTTGTCACCATCACCAAATCTTTTCCAACTCCTGCCATCTCTTTCTCAACCCAGTCTCATCTTCTTTTATACTTCTAGTGAAAATACCTGTTTGACTCCTATAACAGGTCAATAAAACTACTGATATCCTGAAGTAAATAACTGAGGCAATGTGAGTACCATGGGTGTTGAAGGCAGTAGCAACCATCAATTAAAGTATCAGAGCAAAGAATTCTAGATCTGGGAAGCCTAAGAGAGTTAGTGAGACAATGTTAATAGTCGGGATGGCTCATGGAAAGTGGTGAATATTGAAACCGGAACATGATATCATAATTTTGAACAACTTAATTTAGAAGAACCAAGAATTTGGAAATATATTTGCAAATATTTAGTGAGATCAGATATGGACTCTAGGGTCCCACTTTGACTGCCACCTGCTATAATCTGATGTATGGTATCTGCACTGTCTGCATTTTTCTATGGGATCTGTTGTTCCTAAAGTCTGAATTTCATTTCACTGTGAGAGGGCCAATTTAAGTGGAGGGTCTATTTAGTCACTAATTCCCAAAGGAAAATAATTGCGGAGTTTGAGGGAGGTAAAGAAAATCTGTGTAAATGGTTAATATGCTAGGCTGGGATTTTTAGAAGAATAACCACATAAAGATCAATATCCTAGATATTTGTGAGTTGCATAGACTGGTATTTGTAATTTTGAATTAGATAATCATATGGCTTACTATGCCTGAAATTAAAACTTTGAAAACGGCATCTCATTCCTCATCAAAAAGGGTATGCCAAGACTGATCTTGGAGTACAATGCTGTCTGTGACAGGATAATATCTATACTTACAGAGGGAATCTCAACCAATACAACTATTAGTAAAATTTCAGTAGCAACTAGTGATGGAAAACATTGAAGAACTTTGCCCGTGTCTTCAATCTGAAATTGATCAAACATGCAATCAAGATGCATTGAAAATTATTGGTGATTGGAATGCAAAAGTTAAGAATAAAGAGGAAAAAAACACTAGCTAGAAAGGTTGGCCTTCATAATAAAAATGAAACTGGAGAATGAATGACAGAATTCTTCATCTCCAATGCCTCTCTATAACAGAAAAATTATAACTATACACGTGCACTTCTCCAGATGGAATCACAGAAATCAAATTGACTACATCTGTGGGAAGAGACAATATTATCACAGCCAGAGCCTAACTGTGGAACCGACCATCAATTGCTTATTCAAGTTGAAAAAAATTAAAATAAATACACAAGAGCCAAAATAGGACCTTGAGTATGTTTCACTTGAATTTCTCCAATATATTTTGCTAGCAAGGACAATAACAATCTCCTACTTGGGACTTTTGATGCAGCTTTCATAGAAAGATGCCAACAGACTGACTAATTTGCTCTGTGAACTCAAGTACTTCATCAGCCTTCCATCAGAGATAGCAGTTTGGCTATCATCTATAACAATTATTAAAATTAAATTTAAGCATAAGTATGTATCAGGGATAATGGGTAATAAAAATCTTACACATAAAATGTCTGAGGTTTCTATTGTTAGTGAAAGGAACAAGAGCTTTGTGATTTGAAAATTAGCTCTATCATTCAATAAAACAATTGTCACAGTTTTTATAGGTTGCTGTCAACTTTGCTCTAACTCAAGACAAACTTCTAAATAACAGAATATTACCTGGTTTTGTTCCATCTTTATGATCACTAGAACTCTTGAGTTCACTATTGTGGCCACTGTGTATTTTGAGTAACTTCTAACCTGAGAGGCTCATCTTCCAGTACTATACTGGGCAATAAACTGTCGTGTTTAATGGGTTAATAATAAGCTTTTCATTGACTGATTCTCAGGAGGTAGATATCAGGTATTTTTCAAAGGATTATAAAATTATTTATTGACCATAGTATTTACAATAAAGTAATCAATATTTACAATAAAGTAATCAACATACAATTGGATTAACATTCTGATTACTACAAAGTTATTTTACCAGGCTTAAGACATTCCATGAATCACAGTCAGTATAACACATATTTTAACTTTCTGTAAAAATATGGTTATCTAAAAGGAACAAATGCCTACCCAACTAAGCCTTGAAGACATACCATTATTAGTCTATTTTGCTTATTTAAGTGGGGAGGTTTTGAGTAGTGGTAAGATTTTTTTCCTCTCCGGGGATGTTGCAAATAGTGTTTCATTTATATGATTCTATAGGGATGAATGATGATAGATTTTTTTAAGTTGTTTAATTAATTAATCACTGGACAATTTGTTTGAATTGAAAAGGTTTAACAACTATTGGTTCCTGAAGGGGAGAAAGAGAGAAAGATGGACCAGGACAGTGGAGATTTTTTTGGCGGCATTTCTGAATAGATTCAAGCCTCCAGCAGCAGTTAGCACAGTAAACAATTGTACCATGCAAGAACTTCTGTAACACATATGAGCTGTGTGCTTCTCGTGAGATTTTTTTTGAATTTTTATTTCCTTCAGTTTCCTCATCTATAAAATGGTATAGAATGATGCTAATTATATGTCTTTTTTTTTATTTATGTATTTTAACAATTTATTGGGGCTGATACAATTCTTTTCACAGTTCATACACATACATACATCAATTGTATAAAGCACATCTGTACAGTCTTTGCCCTAATTATTTTTTTCTCTTTTCTTCTTTTACATTTTATTAGGGACTCATACAACTCTTACCACAATCCATACATACACATACTTCAATTGTATAAAGCACATCCATACATTCCCTGCCCCAATCATTCTCAAGGCATTTGCTCTCCACTTAAGCCCCTTGCATCAGGTCCTCTTTTTTCCCCCCTCCCTCCCCATTCCCCCCTCCCTCATATGCCCTTGGTAATTTATACATCGTTATTTTGTCATATCTTGCCCTATCCGGAGTCTCCCTTTCCCCCTTCTCTGCTGTCCCTCTCCCAGGGAAGAGGTCACATGTGGATCCTTGTAATCAGTTCCCCCTTTCCAACCCACTCACCCTCCACTCTTCCAGCATCGTCCCTCACACCCTTGGTCCTGAAGGCATCATCCACACTGGATTCCCTGTACCTCCAACCCTCATATGTACCAGTGTACAGCCTCTGTCCTATCCAGCCCTGCAAGGTAGAATTCAGATCATGGTAGTTGAGGGGAGGAAGCATCCAGGATCTGGGGGAAAGCTGTGTTCTTCATCGATACTACCTCACACCCTAATTAACCCATCTCCTCTCCTAAACCCCTCTATGAGGGGATCTCCATTGGCCGACACTTGGGCCTTGGGTCTCCACTCTGCACTTCCCCCTTCATTTGATATGATATATATATACATATATACACATACATATATACATATACACATATATACACATACATACACACACTTATATCTTTTTTTTTTTTTGCATGATGCCTTATACCTGGTCCCTTGGGCACCTCGTGATTGCACTGGCCGGTGTGCTTCTTCCATGTGGGCTTATTTGCTTCTGAGCTAGATGGCCGCTTGTTCACCTTCAAGCCTTTAAGACCCCAGACACTATCTCTTTTGATAGCCGGGCACCATCAGCTTTCTTCGCCACATTTGCTTATGCACCCATTTGTCTTCAGCGATCCTATCATGGAGGTGTGCAGTCAATGATATGATCCTTTGTTCTTTGATGCCTGGTAACTGATCCCTTTGGAACCACTCGATCACACAGGCTGGTGTGTTCTTCCATGTGGACTTTGTTGCTTCTGAGCTAGATGGCCACTTGTTTATCTTCAAGCCTTTAAGACCCCAGTCACTATCTCTTTTGATAGCCGGGCACCATCAGCCTTCCTCACCACACCCACTTGTTCACCCACTTTGGCTCCAGCCGTTGTGTCGGGAGAGTGAGCATCGTAGAGTTCCAATTTAATAAAAGAAGGTATTCATGCATTGAGGGAGTGTTTGAGTAGAGGCCCAAGGTCCTTCTGCCACCTTAATACTTGACCTATAAATATAGACACATAGATCTATTTCCCCATCCTCCTACATATATTTGCATGTACATGTCTTTGTCTAGACCTCCATGAATGCCCTTTGACTCCTAGCTCTTTCCTCCATCTCCCTTGACTTTCCTCCTGCCCTACTACCATGCTTCATCACCACCTGGGCTAGAGTATACCTCTTCTCTAAGCAACCTTACCCTTGATCATTTCCCACCAGGCCTGCCACTCCCCCTTCTCTACCATTTGGGGTCCCATGTTTTTCCCTTGTCCCTGGGTTTGTTAACACCTCTTCCTTACCCCACCCCTACCCCCCCACCCCAAGTCCCCCCGGAAATGTCGATCCCGTTGTTTTTCCTCCAGATAGTTCATCAAGCCTGTCCTATTCAGACAGACCTGTGGAGTCACTAACATGCACGAAAACTAGACAGAGGAAAACAAAGCAACAGTATACAACCAGACAACAAAACCACAAAAACAAACCGCTGACAAAGAACAGAACAAAACAGTTCACAAGAGAAAAGCTTGTAGTTAGTTCAGGGATCGTTTGCTGGCCCTTAGGAGCGTTTTCCAGTCCAGTCTGTTGGGGCACCACGCCCTGGCCCCAAAGTCCACTTTCAGCATTCCCTGGGGACCTTGCCACTCCATTCCCTTGCTGTTCCGCTGCACTCCCCCAGTGATTTGCCTCTGTGTGGTGGGATCAGGTCAGGTGCAATTTCCACACTGTGTCTCCGGTGCTGTCCCCTGTATCGCCCTTAGTCACTGAGGGGCATCATGTCTCATAGTAGGGCCAGCCATGTTGTTCTCTCTGTGGACTGGCTGCTCTACTCCGGAACATCATCATCACGGCCTGGTGGGCCAGGCTGTGCTCCACTCTCTCCTCCTGCCCCTTTAAACGAATATAAATAATAATTTCAAAGAAGTGGCAGCCCAGTTAGGAACGCATTAAGGGACATCAGAGAAAGAAGTTGCCATATGTCCTGAAGCCAGTTGCGAGAATTATTTTCTGACTTCCTTTGTACACGTTTTCATTTGTCAGTCAGAAGCGAATCCTGTGGATGCACCCAGGGAACTGGGTCTTTGTCAGTCCACAGAAGGGGAATTCAAGTGAACCTGGGCACGGTTAATATTGGCACACGCTGAGAAACATCATCCATTTGAGCAAGTTCATTAAAATAATGAAATACATAACTTTGCTCTACTCACAGTGTTTTAATGAACAAAATTATTACAACTTAATTTGAATGAGGCTAATCTGGAACAGATGGTTTGGCAAATCAAAGTCCACAAAATGCTGCCTCCAAAAATCTGACATGTTTTGTAAATGCTGAATCTTATTTTCCCTTTTAAGTCCCTATAAGTGCCAGCAGAAACTGAGAAGAATAGCTGACAGGAAACAAAACATGAACAAAGACAGTGTTTATGCTGCTGTAACACAGATATTCCACTAGCTGCCGAAGGCAAGATGAATATTAGCTATCTGATAAAGCAAGGAGGCTAGAGCATGGCTCTTGAAACTTACCTAAAATGCCTCTTCTTGGACAAATCAACATCCATAATTATGCTTAAATTTAATTTTCATATTGCCATAGATGGTATCCTAACTGAAAATGAGTCTTAGCAAGTGTCTACATTTCACACATACACACATATACTCCTCTAATTTTCCAATGCTAATTGCTGTCCAAGCAGGAGTATTTGTGTATGCCATTTTATTTATTACTTTTTCTGGACACAGAAATATTGTTGCACTTTTGAGGTCAATTTCAATGCCACAGGGGAAGGAGGCTAGAAGTTGACTTTACAATTGATGGGCTTTACAAAATAGTGCATCATCAGAAGTGGTAAAAAAATAATACATTCTGGGTTTTAACCTGCCTTTAGTCACTTATAAGTTTTCACTAAATAGCTATAAATCCATTGCACAGAAAGTCATAAATAACTGAGATTTCACACCTAAGTTTTGTAAGGCAAAACAAAGACAGCATAATAAGAATTGAGTGTGGAGAAACAAATGTTTAAATTCAGGATATCAGTGAAATGGTGAGAAAGAAATCTGACCTTCTCAGGCCATGATATTGAAAGTTTAAGTAAAGTTAAAACAAATGGAATTGGTTATAAGTGTTTTTATTTTATTGTGACTGATAAAATATCTAAAAGTCGAGATTATTGTCACTATGTTATTTTCAAATTGAGATAAAGGTTAAATAAAATATACTAAGTGGGAAATTAGAATTGTATTCCAATTCTCTTCTGGTAGAATATCTGACTTACAAGTACCACAAATTCTCCAACCTTGTTGGTTTGAGAATATTACCATGCTGGAAGAGATCTGACCACTTGTCTTATACCCACATCAGAGAAAACATCAACTCTGATTTAGTCTACCTTCATAAACAGCTTTTCCTTTGAGACATTAAAAAAGAAAAACAAGTCTCTTTAAAAACCTAACACTCGGTTAGGGTTAGGGTTAGGGTTAGAGAAATAAAGAAAGAAAAGAAAAAATTATAAAAAAAAATAAAAACCTAACACTCATCTCTAAAGTAAAATTATAAAGTACAAAAAGATAGTTTAAAAACATTCTTATTTACAAATTCTCACAGAGAAATTATTAATATCAGGAGTTGATGGATATCATTGTTGGCTACTTTATACATATATATGTATAAACACACATATATAGACTACATAGATAGAATTTTATAAAATTGCCATCAAAAGTTAAATAAATTAATTTATTATGAAAACAAAATCCTTAGATTTAATTAAATTACATAAAAAGCAAAATAATACAGTTACATTAAAAGCCCAAACAGGATTTATTATAGTGTTGATAAACTGATTCTGAAATTTATATGCAGAACATGTAGCCAAAAGTAGACAAATAATTTAGAAGAAAAGAAGGTGTGATATTCACTCCACCTGACATGCTGACTTGTAAAGATTTTAGCAAAATTCAGGCCACCTTGATTTGAACAAGATACATACAAATATGCAATTATTTATGCAGAAATTAAAATAATAATATCACATTCCTTATACCATATGCAGTATTCAAGTGATTTAAATATGCAACAAAAATACCACAAATATTGGAAGATATATTTAACAAATAAAGAAGGAAAAAATGATAAAAATACATAAAACTATATTCTAAAATTGAATTAATTTACATATATTAAAAGTGAAAACAAATCAGAATTCCTGCTATTGTAGAGAGGATGATAAATCTTCTTCCCCAAAACTAACTGTAAAACTGAAAAAAAGTCTGAAAAAAATACTTCAGTTGTCTGGATAGAGACCAAAAGCAAACAATAAATTGCTATTGCTGTTTTTCTTGATTTAGTTCTATATGTCCAACAGAGTGAAACATTGGCTGGTGGTATGGGATCATTACAATCAGTGATGTTTGAAGCCATTGTTGCAGTCACTGTGTCAAAAAGTCTCTTTAATCATCTTCTTTTTCTCTGACCCTCTACCTAGTATGATATTCTTTTCCAGGGTCTGGGCCCTTTTGTTTACATATCCAAAGTGTGTAAGGAAAAGTTTCACCATCCCTTATTCTAAGGAGCATTCCAACAGTGCTTCTTCCAAGATGGATTTGTTCATTCTTTTGGAAGTTTCTAGTATGTACATTATTCTTAACCAGCATTGTACAATGCAAAGGTTCTAATCCTTCTTCAGTCTTCCTTACTCATTGTCCAATTTTCACATGCATGTGAAGTGACTGAAAATACTATAGGTTACGTGAGGAACACCTCAGTCCTCTACGTGACATATTTTCACACTTTTAAGAGATCTCTTGCTGCAAATTTGTCTGATTGCCCATCTAATTTTTAAATGATTTGTTGGCATATACTTTATATGCCATACCATTTAACTGTTCAATCACATTAAGAAGATTTGTGCAATCATCACCACAATCAATTCCAGAACATTTTCTTCTCATATTTGTTGTTATCTCCTAATTTCCTCCAATCCTAATCTGCCAAGCCTCTATCCACTTACTGTCTCTATAGATTTACTATCCTGTGTTTTATGTACCATAAATCATACAAAGCAAAACACAACCATAAAAAATCATTGAAAGTAAAACAACCTCAATGACACCTCTGTTAGTCCAGGTAGACTAGAGAAAAAAAATCAAAGAGACTTATACCTGAGTAAGAAGGAACTTTTTTCTGCATAGTCAATTACTCTTTGTTTCAGCATAGTCAATTTATATAGAGTAATTGTACATTAAGAAAACACCAAACTGGACTGGAAAACACTCCTAAAGGACAAAAAATGATCCTTGAACTAACTGCAAGCTTTTCTTTCTTGTTGTGTTTTGTTTGATTCTTTGTCAGTGGTTTGTTGTTATTGTTGTTGTTTTGTTGTATATTGTTGTTTGGCTTTGCTCTGTCTTGTTTTCGTGCATGTTATTATCTCCGCAGGCCTGTCTAAAGAAGATAGGCTGGATTAACAATCTGGAGGAGAAAACAACGGGACCCAGGGTTCCAGGAGGACAGGAGAGACAGGGAGGTGAGGGGAAAGGAAGTGATGTTAACAAACCCAAGGACAATAAAAAAACAAGTGATCCAAATTGGTGGTGAGGTGGGTGTGGGAGGCCTGGTAGGGCATGATCAAGGGTAATGTAACCAAGAGGAATTGCTGAAATCCAGGTGGGGACTGAGCATGGTAGTGGGACAGGAGGAGAGTGAAGGGAAATAGAGGAAATATGTGGGAGGGAAAGGGAATTTATAGAGTTCTAGATAAAGACATGTACATATGCAAATATATTTATATATGAGGATGAGGAAATAGATCTATGTACCTATATTTATAGGTTTAGTATTAAGGTAACAGAAGGACATTGGGCCTCCACTCAAGTGCTCCCTCAATGCAAGAATACTTTCTTCTATTATGTTGGCGTTCTATGATGCTCACCTTCCTGACACAACCGCTGAAGACAAAGAGGGTGAATAAGCAAATGTGGTGAAGAAAGCTGATGGTGCCTGGCTATAAAAAAATATAGCAGCTGGGGTCTTAAAAGCTTGAGGGTAAAAGAGCCGCCATCTAGCTCAGAAGCAACAAAGCCCACATGGAAGAACACACCACCCTGCGTGATCATGAGGTCCTGAAGGGATCAGTTATCAGGCATCAAAGAACAAAAATCGTATCATTGGGTGCACACCTCCATGATATGATGCTGAAGACAAATGGGTGCATAAGAAAATGTGGCGAAGAAAGCTGATCGTGCCCAGCTATCAAAATTTATAGCGTCTGGGGTCTTCAAGGTTGAAGGAAAACAAGCGGCCATCTAGTTCAGAAGCAACAAAGCCCACATGGAGGAAGCAAACCAGCCTGTGTGATCACAAGGTGTTGAAGGGATCAGGTATAATGCATCATCAGAACAAAAAAAATCTTACCATAGTGAATGAGGAGGGGAGTGCAGAGTGGATACCCAAAGCCCATTTTCGGCCACTGGAGATTCCCTTGCAGAGGGGTCTAGGGGAGGAAAAGAGCCAGTCAAGGTGCAATGTAGCAATGATGAAAAATACAATTTTCCTTTAGTTCCTAAATGCTTCCTCCCCGTCTCTCCCACTATCATGAACCTAATTCTACCTTACAAGTATGACTAGACCAGAGGATGTACACTGGTACAGATAGGAACTGGAAGCACAAGGAATCCAGGACGGATGATCCCGTCAGGACCAGTGGTGTGGATGGCGATACTGGGAGGGTCGAGGGTGAGTGGGTTGGAAAGAGGGAACAAATTACAAGGATCTACATGTGGCCTCCTCCCTGGGGAATGGACAAGAGAAAAGTGGGTGAAAGGCAGACGTCAGACAGGGAAAGATATGACAAAATAATATTTATAAATTATCAAGAGCTCATGAAGTAGGGGGCAGCGAGGAGGAAGGGGAAAATTGAGGACCTAAAGCCAGGGGCTTAAGTGGAGAGCAAATGTTTTGAGAATGAGGGCAATGAATGTACAGTTGTGCTTTACACAATTGATGTATGCATGGATTGTGATAAGAGTTGTATGAGCCCCTAATAAAACAATTTAAAAAAAGAAAGCACCCCTACCAATCTAGATCAAGTCCATAAGTCTGATATTAGCCTGTATGTCTGATACCAATCTATAAAGTCCTCTTCGAACTCACGAAACACATGCAGTAATGCCAAATGCAGGAAGATCACAGGCCAATGGGTGCGAAGTATTGTGGATCTAGTGGCAAATCTCAGCCCTGGCATGGGTCTTCACATGTCTCCTCCACATGTCTCCTTCAGCTCAGGGTTCTAACATAGCTCCATGTGTCTTGTCACCTGCAATGTCTCCCAGGGAGTGAACATGTGACCCACCTCCATTGAGCTGTTTATCTCCTTAGCGCCTCCAAATGAGGACACCAAGCTGCAGTGGGATTGACAGGCTAAACCCCATGCCTTCACTCATAAGCCTCAAATTGACAACGGATTATATAACTACCACAATGACTAAACAAAGCAGAAAACCCTCAATCAAATAGGAAGCAGAAAATATTAAAAGCTGAAACAACTATAAAATGCATCAAAAGGGAGATTGAATAATAGTCTTATATTTTAACCTAACTACATCTGTCATGATCAACTTTACAATGTTCTCTATCTGATATCAAAGCTATTCACATCCCTTAATTATGACCAGAGAGAATTCACCCAATGTGGAGGCCTTGCAAATGAATTTTGGGCTCCCCTGTTCTCCATAGTGTTTTGAAAACGGAGTGTTTATAAGTTAAGTACAGATACTATTTCCACCTTTGGATGTAAATTTTATTAATTACAATCCTTGGATCACACAGGCTGGTGTGCTTTCTCCATGTGGACTTAGTTGACACCTCACTTAGATGGCTCCTTGTTTGAAGGAAGACACACCTTTAAGACACAGAGCCTATTCTTTCTGACAGCCAGGAACCATCTGATTTGTTCCCCACACTTTGCTATAAAACCCAACTCTTTAGTGATTTTTTCATGAGGGCAAACTCAAACGTGGCCATCTTATGGAAACTAATTGGCCTTAGTCTGGGGCTAGAATAAAGTGTGAGCCTCAAATCCATCCATATTTCTATGGTTTATGTATGTCTTGTCTCTGGTTCATTTTAGAAGCACCATTATAATTTTATAATAGATAGACTTATAAATCATCCCCTGTGGCATGAGGTAGTACTATTGAGAGTGTCACTAATTTATCCAACTGCATGGAAGTTAAAACAATGTTGAGAAAAGGAATGAGGTTTCAAAAGCTTGTCTTAAAACAGAGTCACCTAAATGAGATATCAACCAAGTACACCTAGAAGAAGCATACCAGCCTGTGAGATCCATGGTTTGTAGATAATAAAATCCAAATCTGAAAAAGGAAATAGTATCAGACGGTTGTATGAACAGCATTGCTAACAGACAGAGAGCATTGTAAAGTTGATTATGGCAGATGTAGATAGATTAATATGTGATAACTAATCATTTATTTTCCCTTTTGTTCTATTTTTAGGTTGCTTCAATTTTTAATGTTTTGTACTTTCTTGAATGAGATTTTTCTATTTTTGTCTAGTTATTTTTATAGTACTTGATTTTTCCTTGTTTGTTTGCTCCCTGCTTGTATTTTGTATGATTTTCTGTATATGAAGCCATGAATAGTTAGATCTATAGAGACTGTAACTGGATTAATAATTAGTTAGGGGCTTAGCAGGGGAGGATAGAGGAAATAGAAAGTTAATTAAAATAAGGACTAGAAAAAAACGTTCTGAATTTGGTTGTGGTGATGATTGGACAAATCTTCTAAATATAAGTGAATGATCACATTATGTAATACATGAAGAATATTTCAATATAAATATAATAATAGAAATAAAAGGAAATTACACAAATATAAGCCAGTGTCAGAGTGTAATACACGAATTGTTCACTTATAGAGATTAAGTTATTAAACACTATTTACACAAAAAGAGGGGCTGGCAATAGAGCAAAATTTTCAATAACACTCATTAATAAAGGAAGAATCGTGTTGTGTTAAACAGGGTTCTCTAGTGAAACAAACCAGGACACTTATGGTATATATATCAAGAAGGAATATAACAGCTAATTAGTCAAGTTAGCAGTGCAGAGGGCTCAGTTCAGCTCACCCTAGTGGAACAGTTAATATACTCAAAGTCCTTCAATTCACATAGACAGCCCAGTCCAAGGTTAAGGAAGCAGACAGCGGAGTCTTCCATTAGGCAAAAATGGTGAGACTTCACCTCATGTACTTTGGACACATTACTGGGAGATACCAGTTCCTGCAAAGGACACTATGCTTGGTAAAATAGAGGACTGGAAAAAAGAGGGAGTTGCTTGATAAGATGAATTGACACAGTGGCTGCAATAATAGGCTCAAACATAAGAACAATTGTGAGAATGGTACAGGACCAGGTGATGTTTCACAAGAGAGCCATATAATCATCATTTGTGCTTTTATTAAATGGTGTCGCTAGTGGGCATCCTGAAAAAAATTCCTAAAAAGAGTAGCGTTGGGACAGAATCTACACATAATAAAACACACCAGAGAGTAAGAAACTCTATGATAAGATTAAGGAAATAGGTTTGAAAATATTAGAGATAATGATGAAAAAAACAGTAAAATTAAATCATTTTACCATTTAGTTTATGTATTATATAGAAATAAAGTTTCATAGCATCATTTACCTTTAAGTAAGAATCTGCACCTTAATTCATGTAACCATGTACCCCATTAAAAAACTCGCTGCCAGTGAGTTGATTCTGACGCAAACCCCATGTTTGGGGTTTGAAAACTATAAATCTTTCCAGTGTTTACACAATAATATGACCAGGACTTATTGATCCATCTTGTGTTGGGCTGGGTTGTCTAGAGATATACAGTGGCACTCACATATTGTGGTAGTTACATAATCTCCTGTCAACATGAGGATATTAAGAGTTAAGGGGTGGAGTCTACCCTGTCAATTAGGTCACAGTCTGATGGTGCCTCCTTGTGGGCATGGCCTTCTCATGAAGATTCTGAAAACTTCTCTTTCTTCCTGGAGGTGGGTCACACACTCTCTCTGCCTTCATCTTCCTGTGGACAAGCAACGTGAGGCAATGCTGAGACCTAAACGAGCAGTGGAGACCTGTGGAGACAGCTCTGTGATGCTTCCACCGCCATGGGATCCACAAGATTTTTCATCCACCGGCCTGTAGTCTTCCTCTATTCATCATCACTACTTGTGCACCATGAGTCTGATGAGGAATTTATGGACTATTATTGGACATATGCTGTAATATTGGACTTATGGGCTTGATCTGGACTGGGCTGTGATGTTTTCTTAATATAAAATTGCTCTTTGATATAAAGCTCTCTCTTACACATATGTAAGTATCAATAAATGTTTTTTCTCTAAGTCAACCTGGCTTAACACACATATGTATACTAGTTTTATGTCAAATAAGTATATATAAAGTCCTTAAATTTAATGCCAGTCTTTGTGCAGACTCATTTAGCTGCAGACCAATGATGCATAAAGGTAAACTGGAAAACTGGAAGATCTCAGGCTAGCAGGTGCAGAGTAAAATGATTCCATGATAGGTGAGACCATGGCAAGATGCCCAGAGTTCTGAAGGCTGCCCCAGGGTAGGCAGAGTTCCAGCAAGCAGAAAGGGGAAGGAACAGAGAGGGAATTCCCAGTGTATCTCACACTTACAAAAAAGGCTATGAAACCAAATAGGTATCATTAGGCTGTGTGTTAGACAGGGTTCTCTAGAGAAACAAAATCAGAATGCTGATAATTTATATATATATACACACACACACACACAGATAGATAGATGTATAACATAAGAAATAAACAGTTAATTGAAATATAAAGCAGTACAAATGGCTCAGTGCAACTCACTCCTGTGAGACACTGGCAGTCCTTGAGGGCACCGGGTAGTCCTCTGTAGAGTAATTCAGGCTATCCGGGCACAGGCAGCAAACAGCAAGGCAGGTAATCAACAGTCAGTCAGATGGCAGGGTCCAACAGTTTCCACCTCAAGAGATATGAATTCAGTGGTGTGACGAAGCAGGTCTTGAAGGAACCTCAAATTACAGTGACCCAGTCCATGGTTTAGGTGTCCCACAGGTAGTGTAGCATGCAAATTGAGGCACAGAACAAGCAAGGCAGCTGCACACTGGTCCCATGATAAAAGAGCAAGAGACAAGAAAGGCGAGGCTCACCAAGTTATTTATCTCTCCACCCTTCAATTAATCCCACATGTATTTATCGGCCATGTTAGAAAAATAAACTAACTACCTCAGGCTGCAAACCAATTAATAGGTTGGGCCCTGTGCCTACCCATACCCAGGAATGTCTAGTTATGTCTTGATATAAATTGACACCTTTACACAACTCTTTAACCTACAGCATCACCAGAGACAATAATAAAATCGTACTTGCACCTAACATGATGCAACTAACAATGTACAACTGAAAATACACCAGCCCCATTTAAACCTTCATTCAATAAATTAGAAAAACAAAACTATTCTATGTCTAACATTTGCAATTGTGTGGACACTCACACTTTAATCCTATAATCCTTTCAACATCTTCCTCCATCCATGAGTTTGTAAGCAAGCCACTCCATGTCTTTATCTCCCCCTATTTTGGGTGCTCAATTTCCATACTGCCCATTTCTACCAAGCCAGTGTTCTGAGGGACAAGCATGCTCTTGGATGTGAAGAATCTTCATTCAACTTGAGACCTTTTGTCTACATCCATAAACAAAGTCAAATACAGAGCAGGCAACCCATCAAATAAGTATACAATGTACATCAGTTCATAAGGCCAAACATATTCATCAGGTTGGGTCTGGTTAACTCAGTCTTAGCCATCCAAGTTACCTCAGTGGTTGCCATAGCAAGCTAGAATCACCCACTTGATGGCCCCTTCACAAATTCTGAAAAACCTATCCCCTTAGGCTAGGTTAAAACCATAGACGCAACTTTTAAGCAAATCTTTAATTCAGACTGACCAACCTACTCCCTTCTCTTCTACGCTCTGTGAACTAGGTCCACATGTGTCAATGGCCAGATTCAACCCCTGTTGCTATGTTTTCCCCACTTCCACTGAACAAAAATGAATTCAGGTAGTCAACTAGCAGGCATTTCAGGGTACCCTTAGCCCCCCTTACAATTCAGCCTTGGGGAGAAGGGGGGGTGGGCGGAGTTCTCTCATGGGCCCAGACTTTTCAGGCTTAGACACAAACTGCTTGCTCAAAATTTAAAAAGCCAAAGTCACTTTTATCCCCTTCAATTTCCCAACAGTTTTAGTGGCATGTCTTTTCAAATGCAAATGTCCTGCAACTTAAAGCACTCAGTGAGTACTTACCTTGCCTAAGATTAGGCTTCAAATAAAAAGCCTTTCCTTGAAAAAAATTCCTAAAGTCCCTTTAACAACCTCTTTATAAATTCCATTATAATGACTGAAGGCAGTGGGATTACAAATCCTCTCCAATCCTACTTCCCAATAATCATTTCTATCACATATTATATCAGTAATATCAGGTAAAAGAAATCAATATAAATGAAGTATAGCCAGATCCTAAACACAATTTCCTTTAAAATACTCAAATTCAATCCTTTCTTGTATAGACTATTCATTCATATGCAGTGTGGCCATAGGCTTCAACCTAGGGCCAGACCTTCTGTCACCTATTTTGACTAAAGAGAAGGCTTTAAGCTCAGACAAATCCAAGAAGCATTTCCTTTCCTGAACTGTAATTTAATAGTCATTACATTTCTTTGCTCCATTTCAGATAGGAACAACCAAAGACAACTCCTAAGGTTCAATTTTTTCACGTTCCATGCCTTTTCCAGAAACAAACTGAGTGCATTTGAGAGCATTAAGAGTGAAGGAGTGAAGTCTAGCCTGTCAATCAGGTCATAGCCAATGAGGCCTCTGTGTGGACATGTCCTTCTCCTGAGAATTCTGTAAACACCTATATTCCTCCTTGGAAGCGGGAGACATTCTCTCTGTCAGCTCAGTCACTGTGAGGCATTCTTGCTGACAAGCCACATAGAGACAGAATGATGGCAGCCAGAGCATTGGTGCTGAAGAAGCCACATGGAGACCCTTACCAGCACAGAGATGCTTACACAGCCACAGGATCCACAAGATTTTCCACTCAGTGGCCTGTGATCATCCTGCATTCTGCATCATTGCATGTGTTTCATGAGTCGGAAGAGGAATTTATAGATATGTATTGCACATAGGGCTAAAACTGGACTTAACGACTTGATCTAGACTGGGCTGGGGTGTTTTCTTAATGTAAAATTACTCTTTGATTTAAAACTCTTTCTTATGCATATAAGAGTGTCTATGAATTTGTTTCTCCAGTCAACCCAGACTAACACACTGAGTTAACCATGTGGCCATATCTGACCTCTACTAGTTCCACAAAGGATAAGGGAAATCCAACTCTACCTGACTACCTTGCAGCACATGTCAGACAAGTCTCCACTCTCGATCTTCATGATTTGTTCCTCTGGACATCACCTCCATGGTACCATATATGTTAGTCTTGGTAGTACAGAGATACAAATCCAGTGCCACTCCTAAAGGTATCAGAAAGAGTTTTTATCAAAAAGGCATCCCAGCCCAGTCCAACTCAGGTCCATAAGCCCACTACTATCCCCTCTTCTGACTCACATATTTGATTATCTTTACTTTTATTCGTGTCTTTTTAATGATCTTTTGCTTTCATTTTGTATAATGTTCTTGATGTATTCCACAGCTCATCAGGTCTTCTGTCACCAGTGTTCAATGAAGCAAATATTTTTTTGAGATGTTCTTGAAATTCAGGTTGGATAGACTCAATGTTGTATGTTGTATCTTATGAACTTGGACCAATTTTCTTAATCTTTTCCATCATCTCTTCCCATAGTAGTAATAAATATTATTTCTGTGTATTCTATCTAGAGAAGTGTATGTGTATAGTTGCTGCTTATGTTACTGGAAAAGGGTATTATCTATGAACAAGTAATAAGTCTTACAAAATTCTACCATGAGATATCCAAATTTGTTTCCTCACCAAGGTCATATTTTCCAACTACTATTCCTTCCTCTTTGTTTATAATTTTTGCATCCCAATCACCAATAATTATCAATGCATCTTGATGCAGGTTTGATCAATTCCAGACTGAAGTTGTTGGTAGAATTCTTCAATTTGTTTATCACTAGCTTTTGTGGTTAGAGCATAATTTTGAATAATAGTATTGTTGATTGGATTTCCTTGAAGATGGATAAATTATATCTACCACAGTCAGCATTGTGCTTGACCTTGAAATGTCCTTGTTGACAATAAATCAAATGCCATTCCCCTAGATTGTTTCATTCCTGGCATAGTAAGTCATATGATTTTCATATTCAAACTGGCCAGCTCACTATTGCTTAGAATATCAATGCTTATGTGTTCTATGTCATTTTTTACTACTTCCAATTTTCCTACTTCATAGTTCATACATTCCAAGTGTTAGTAGATTTGTCCAGCTGTGTCTTCTCACCTTGAGTTGTTCCCATTAGCAAATGAAGATACTGGGGTTCCATTCTTACATACTTTATTCCATTCTTATCAACATTGTTAACTCTATACTGAGAAAGCAGCTCCTCCTCAGACACATTTCTAGTGCCTTCTGACCTGAGGGGTCCATCCTCTGGCACTGTCACTGCAGTGTTCTGACTCCATTCACCAGGCCTTCAGTACTTTACAAAGTATCCATGTTATACATAAGGTTTTCGGTAACTACTTCCTCTGAAGTGGGCACCAAGTCCTTTGTAGTATGTTCTTTTTCTGAAGCTCCGCTGAAACCTGTAATTTTGGGTGACCTTGCTTGTATATTAAATACCAGTGACCCAGCTTCCAGCATTACAGCAACACACAGGTCACCCTGTTTTGACAAATTGGCAGAGAAGTAGTTATAATAACAGAAAAAGTTACATATCTGAATTGTCAACCATGCTAGCCATAAAACACCCATTGATGTTTTCAACTCCTCACAATAGTGAATTTGTTAAATTAGTTGCCTTATAAAACTTTGCAGATGTCACAATAGTTAACATAAAATTTTCCCAAACTATACTTACTTTGTGCTATTTGCTGAGCACGTTTTATAAGGGAAAAGTCATGTCAAAATCCTGTTAAAGTGGTTCCACTGCAGCCTAGAAAAGCAGAATCCTCAACATTTAAAACAAGTGAAGTTTCCCTCCGTCACCCAAGCGCCCCTTCCGTAGGGATTCCACAACGTGAAATGGGATAGAAGAGCTTGGGTCTTTCCGTTTCAAAGTTGAAGAGTTTGGGTCATTTATATTTTAATCATCAAACTTGTGGCTTTTCAGCCACAGCATCTTCACTGTCAGATAAGTGTTCACGATGCATTTTTAATATCCTCACACTCGAATTTAAGATCAAACAACTTTAATAGTGGGTCCATACCACTTGGCCTTGTTTCAAACGGTTTTTCTTGGAAAATTATGAAGTCATTCAAGGAGTTATGATGAAGGTTGTATTGCTGAATAAAATACTCATAGCTTATTAGCATTTGAAATGTAACTAATATGATACAAGAACTAAATTTCTAAGCATATTTTATTTAAATTATTTATATGGAACTGGTGGCTACTGTATTAGAGAGTGCAAATCTAGAGTATTTAAAACTTTGCCTCCTGTTTGCTCTGTACATTCATGGGTACATTTGTAGCAATAATAGATAAAATATACAAATATCCTCTGTTAAATTTGTATATATTTGTGGGTATCCTCTCACTCTTCCATTCATATCTATTGAATCTACACATCTATCCAGGCATCTATTTAGAATTTATCACTATTGAAACCTTGTATATTATATATTATATTTGACCTGTTGTCTTTAACTCTTGCAAACATCCCAATACATTGCTCTGTTTCTATCATATTTTTCCCATTTCGCTCTTGTTGAATATTGTCTTGCCCTTCACCAGTTAATATCTGTCTAACATCTAGTCTATATTTTCCTTTCTATTTCCACTTCTTTCCTTTTTCCTCCAAACACTGATAACTATAAAACTTATTTTAGAAGGGGGAGGAGGAGAGAGTGAAGCACATCCTGGCCCACCAGGCCGTGAGAATGATGTCCCTGATTAGAGCAGCCAGTCCACAGAGAGCACAACATGGCTGGCCCCACTATGAGACATGATGCCCCACACTGACCCATGGCCCTACAGGGGACAGCACCGGAGACACAGTGTGGGAATTGTGCCTGACTTGATCCCACCACGCTGAGGCAAAGCAATGGGGCAGTACAGCAGAACAGCAAGGGAATGGAGCAGCAAAATCCCCAGGAAATGCTGAAAGTGGTGCCCCAACAGACTGGACTGGGAAACACTCCTAAAGACCAATAAACGATCCTTGAACTAACTACAAGCTGTTCTTTCTTGATGTGTTTTGTTTTGTTCTTTCTCAGTGGTTTGTTGTTGTTGTTTTGTTTTCCTCTGTCTTGTTGCTTTGTTTTCCTCTGTCTTGTTTTTCTGCATGTTATTATCTCCACAGGTCTATCTTAATAAGATTGGCTGGATGAACTATCTGGAAGAAAAACAACGGGACCGACAGTTCCGTGGGGACATGGAATAGGGGGAGTTGAGGGGTAAGGAAGTGGTGCTAACAAACTCAGGACAAGGGAACAACAATGGATCCAAATTGGTGATGAGGTGGGAGTGGCAGACCTGGTAGGGAATGATCAAGGGTAAGGTAACAAAGAGGTATAACTGTAACCCAGGTGGGGATGGAGCATGATAGTGGGACAGGAAGAAAGTCGAGGGAAATAGAGGAAAAATCTAGGAGGCAAAGGGCATTTATAGAGGTCTAGACAAAGACATGTACATATGCAAATATATATATGAGGATGGGGAAATAGATCTATGTGCCTATATTTATAGGTTTAGCATTAAGGAGGCGGAAGGACCTTGGGCCTCTACTCAAGCATTCCCTCAATGCATGAATACTTTCTTCTATTAAATTAGCAATCTATGATGCTCACCCTCCCAACACAACTGCTGAAGCCAAAGCGGGTGAACAAGCAAATGTGATGAAGAAAGCTGATGGTGCCCAGCTATCAAAAGAGATAGCATCTGGGGTCTTAAAGGATTGAAGATAAACAAGCGACCATCTAGCTCAGAAGCAACAAAGCCCACATGGAAGAACACACCAGCCTGTATGATCACATAGTTCCGAAGGGATCAGTTATCAGGCATCAAAGAACAAAAAAATCATATCATTCGGTGCACACCTCCATGATATGATCGCCGAGAACAAATGTGCGCATAAGCAAATGTGGCAAAGAAAGCTTATCGTGCCCAGCTATCAAAAGAGATAATGTCTGGGGTGTTAAAGGCTTGAAGGTAAATAAGCGGCCATCTAGCTCAGAAGCAACAAAGTCCACATGGAAGAAGCACACCAGCCTGTGCGACCACGAACTCTCAAAAGGATCAGGTATAAGGCATCATCAGAAAAAAAAAAAATCTTACCATAGTGAATGAATGGCGAAGTGCAGAGTGTAGACCCAAAGCCTATTTGTCAGCCGCTGGAGATCCCCTCCCAGAAGGGTCCAGGGGAGGAGATGAGTCAGTCAGGGTGTGATGTAGCACTGATGAAGAATACAGCTTTCCTCCAGTTCCTAAATGCTTTCTCCCCACCTCACCCCCCCCAACTACTATGATCTGAATTCTACCTTGCTATTCTGGATAGAGCAGAGGATGTACACTGGTACAGATAAGAGCTGGAGGCACAGGGAATCCAGGGCATATGATACCTTCAGGACCAGGGGTGTGAGGGGCGATACTGGGAGGGTAGAGGGTGAGTGGGTTCGAAAGAGGGAACTGATTACAAGGATCTACATGTGACCTCCTCCCTGGGGGTTGGACAACAGAAAAGGGGTGAAGGGAGACACCGGATAGGGCAAGATATGACAAAATAATAATTTATAAATTATCAAGGGTTCATGAGGGAGTGGGGAGTGGGGAGGGAGGGGAATAAAGGACTTTATGCAAAGGGTTTAAGTGGAGAGCAAATATTTTGAAAATGATGAGGGCAAAGAATGTACAGATGTGCTTTACACAATTGATGTATGCATGGATTATGATAAGAGTTGTATGAGTCCCTAATAAAATGTTTTTAAAAAAACCTTATTTTAGTGTGAATAACTTTTCTTGACCATTTATAATACCCGGGTTGTTGGTTTATTTTGGTTATTTTAAATCATTTTCTTGGGGGCTCATACAATTCTTATCACAATCCATACACACATCCATTGTGTCAAGCACATATGTACATTTGTTGCCGTCATCATTCTCAAAACATTTGCCTTCTACTTGAGCCCCTCCCTCCCCACCACCCTCCCTCATGAACCCTTCATACTTCATAAATTATTATTATTTTATTATATGTTACACTGTGCGATGTCTCCCCCCACCCCCGCCCTCTTCTCTGCTGTCCATTCCCCAGGGAGGAGGCTATATGTAGATTCTTGTAGTCAGTTCCCCCTTTCTACCCCACTTCCCTGCACCCTCCAGGCATCACCACTCTCAACACTTATCCTGAAGAAGTCATCTGTCTTGGATTCCCTGTGTTTCCAGTTGCTATCTGTACCAATGCACATCCTCTGGTCTAGCCAGATTTGTAAGGTAGAATTGGGATCATGATAGTGTGGGGTAGGGGGGAGGAAGTATTTAAGAACTAGTGGAAAGTTGTATGTTTCATCTTCGCTACCCTGCACCCTCACTGGCTCATCTCCTCCACACAACCCTTCAGTAATGGGGTGGCCAGTTGCCTACCGATGGGCTTTGAGTCTCCACTCTGCACTCACCCACATTTACAATGATATGATTTTTTTGTTCTTTGATGCTTGATACCTGAACCCTTTGACAGTTCATGGTTACACAGAGTGGTATTCTTCTTCCAAGTGGGCTTTGTTGCTTTTGGGCTACATGACTGCTTGTTTAGCTTCAAGCCTTTAAGGCCCCAGACACTATATCTTTTGATAGCCGAGCACCATCAGCTTTCTTCACCACATTTGCTTATGAACACGTTTGTCCTCAGTGATCATATCAGGGAGGTGGGCACCCACTGATACGGTTTTTAGCTCTTTGATGTCTGATAACTGGTCACTTCTACACCTGTGGTCAGACAGGCTGGTGTGCTTCTTCCATGTGGGCTTTGATGCTTCTCAGCTAGATGGCCTCTTGTTTATCTTCAAGCCTTTAGACCCCAGATGCTATATCTTTTGATAGCTGTGCACCATCAGCTTTCTTCACCACGTTTGTTCATGCACACATTTTTCTTCAACAATCGTGTCAGGAAGGTGTGCATCCTGGAATGCCAATTTAATAGAACAATGTGTTCTTGCATTGAGTAAGTGCTTGAGTGGAGGCCCAATGTCCATCTGTTGCCTTAATACTAAACCTATAAGAATATGCATGTTGATCTGTTTCCCCGAACTCTTATATAAATATATTTACATATGTACATTCCAGTCTTTAGACCTCTATAAATAGCCTTTATCACCTAGTTCTTTCCTCTATTTCCTTTTATGTTCCTCTTGTCCCATTTATCATGCTCAGCCTTCATTTGGGTTTCAGTAACTTCTTTCGGTCACATTGCCCTTTCTGGATCCCTACCAGGCCTCTCACACCCTCCTTGCCACTGACTTTGGATCACTTGTTACTCCCCTGTCCCTGGGTTGGTCAGCACCACCTCCTTACTCCCGCATCCCCCTCTCCCATGTCCCCCTGGAACCATTGATCCCATTGTTTTCTCCTCCAGACAATTCGTCCAGCCTACCTTTTCTAGATAGATCTGCAGAGATAATAATATAGACCAAAAATCAAGCCATAGCAAGACAGGCAATGAACACAGTTTTGAAAACAAAAAAGAAATCCAATTACCCATAGAAAAATAAATTAATTAAAAGAAAAAAAATTTAAAAGAAAGAAAAACCTGTAAATAGATCACGGTCTGATTTTTTATCTCTAGGCGTGTCCTTCAGTCAGGTCCGATGGGGTACCATGCTCTGGCCCCAGGGTCTGTCCTTTGTACTCTCTCAGGGGCTCCCTGCGCTGTTCCCACAGTTGGTTTGCCACATGGTTTTAGTGGTTTGCCTCAGTGTCACAGGGTCAGTCTGGGCCAACCCAACAGTGAGTCTCCAGTGTTGTCCCCCTTAGGGCCCTGGGCCATCAAGGGACAGCTTGTTTCGTAATGGGATCAACCATATTGTCCACTCTGTGCACTGGCTGTTCAGAGCGGGGATATCATCCTCCCGGCCTGATGGGCCAGGATGTGCTCCACTCTCTTCCTCCCCCTTCATTTGCTCCCATTTGGTCTCATCAGACATACTCCTCTCTCCTAGCTGCAGCTTCAGTGCCATCCTCTCAAGTAAATTCTTCTGACAGAAAGGACAGTTTTCCACATAGCTGATATGGGGCCAAGCCCTCAGGCCCCTATACTGGCTCCCCACTCCTTCTTGGCACACTGCATTCATCTGGCAGTGGCTTATTATCTGGTCCCTCGGTCCCTGTGGAGGCACAAACAATACCCTCCCTTTGGGTGGCTCAGTGTCCTATTCCCCCACCACACTTTTTTTTTCTTTCCCTTTTCCTCCCTCCCCGCCCCCTTTTTAGTTGGCTGCCATATGTATACTTGGACTTGGTCTGGCCCCTGCCATCCTACCTGGACCTCACTCGGGATGATTTCTTAGCATTTAATTTATTCAAACAAGTTTCTTCACTAGTAACTCTGAGGGAATGCTTTTCTAAGAAATGTGTGAATTTATTTCAAAATATGAGCCCATGTTCACCAAAGTTTTATTCTATGAACACGTGATTGTTTTGATAGTGAGATGAATGCAGTAACTGAACTAAGCAATAGGTTATATTGGGCTTTTCCCTCATATCACTTGAATCATGTTGAGATATTACAGTTTGTTTTTATATTTTGAAAAAGGTAATTTGTTAGTCTCCACATGTTAGTTTCCTCCTTTATCTAAGGGAGAAGACAAAATGCAATCCATGTGATCTGCCTCTGAGAAATGTCAAGGCAATTGAAAAATCATGAAATGAGGTATATGGAGTCTTAATGAAAATAGAATGCACAGTAGGAAAAGAAGGTGCTATCTTTTTGGGTCAATTCTCTGTGTGGCCATGTAGATAAATTCTTCTCATGAGAGAAAATAACAGTAGAGTATTTAGTTGCAGCTGTGAAACAAATGTAGGGTCTAGCTAAATTTTCCCCACTGTTGTCCATATGAAGCACATATATTTTGCTAATCATCTTTATTCTGAAGTCTGAGATGACCGAACTAGGTTTGGAAGTAACACTATTTTTCCAATTATCCAGTTTCCCAAATACTATATCCCAGAAAGAGAATCGACTTCCTAAACACTGTTTTTAACATGATTCTCCCAGGTTCCTAATCCTGTATGAGCCTCTGGGAACACGTGTGCTACAGTGTCCATCACTTGAAACCGAGGAAGCCAGTATAGGCTCCACATTTTGTGTGCAAGTAGCCTAAAGGGTTTGTTTCACACAGAAAAACTGAGGATACTTGGTCCTAGACAGCTTCAGTGGTACAGCATTTGAACATGAAATCCCTGTTTGGAAGTTCTACCATTGCTTTAATGAGTCAAGAATCTGCCAAGACCCAAATCTTCAGAACCAGTGAGAGAAGGGCCCGCATATGATCAACAACTCCTTGGATTCCAATTAATTAGTATCATATGATTATGACACACAAAAAGAGCCCTTCAACTTGCTGCCATCATGTCAATGTTGACTCATGGTAACCCTTTTGAACAGGATAGAAATGCCCCTGTGATTTTCTGAGACTGTAACCACATTGGAGTAGAAAGCCGCAGGTCTTTCTCTCAAGGAGTGGCTTGTGCTTTCACTGTTGGTGATCTTTCAAATCACAGTCCATTGTTTATACACGATACCACCAGGGATGTGCAGTAGGTGAGAAAACAAATTATTTCTTGGCTTATCTGACAGCATCTTTAATTCCTAAGAAAATCCAGAGATTTATGTGCAACAAAACCATGGAGTAAATATGTCTAGTTGGTGTTGATAACTATTAAAATGCCTAGTTTAGAATAAAAATCAAAATAATACAAAGCTACTAACTAAGATCCAACTAAATGTTTCCACAGAAGTGCAGTTTAATTGTAAAGACACAGGTTAAAGCTAATTGATGGAATAACCACAACCACCACAAACACCACACACACATGCAACCCAATTAAAACTGGGAAAAGGTATAATAAATAACTTAATAAAGTACATGAGCAAACACTCCAACAAAGGATATTTCAATAGTTGACAGACACATATAAAGATTATCAATGTTATTAGCCATCAGATAAATGCAAATCAAAAGCAACCAGGTATAAGCATTTCACTCCCACCAGGAACAGTTAGGATGAAAATAAACTTTAAAATGGAAAAGAACAAAGGTTTGAAGGGATTTGGAAAAATTAGAATTCTCACCGACTGTTTGTGGGAATGCAAAATCTATCAAACAGTCTGGAAATTCCTCCAACTACTAGAGAAAATGTTGTCATAAAATAAAAACAAATAACCCTCCACCCCCAACCAAACCCACTGCCATGGCTTCAATTAACTCATAGTGACCCATTAACACAGAGTAGACATGCCCCTTTAGGTTTGGGGGAATGTAAATATTTATGGGAGAAGACAGCTTAATCTTTCTTTGACCCTACTCATAACCTGCTATGCCACCCAGAAATTCTACTTCTCAGTATATACAGGAGCTCTAACCACTTAATTGGTTTTATTGTAAGGTATTAACCAAAGGTCAGCATTTTGAACTCACCAGCACTTCATAGCTGAAATTTTCTGCTCCCATAAAAATTTGGTGCTTTACAAACCCTGGGGAGTGTGGGGGGAGGTCAGATGCTTATAGACATCTTCCCTGAAGGCAGTCCCTGCCAGACTGCTGTCTCCCCACACCACAGGGGTGGGCCTGCTCCCTGCTGCTGGAGACAACAGATTACTTCTCACTGAAGCTTGGGACCATTAGCTTGGTTCCTGTAGGTGGGGTTTACACCCTACTGTTTATGGTTCCTATGAAGGTCCAGAAAACAGGTCAAGGTTAGGTTGCCATCCTAAATCTAGGATCTGCCCATCTTGTCACATGTATACCCCCAATCCCTCCTCTTCCTATTGCGTGTAGTTCCCTAGACCACCCCCTCTCATTACTGTATTACCTATAGCACAGCCCCTTCCTGTGACGTACGTCCTTACCTGTAATTAGGGGGCTTGCAGGTCTCCAGAGAATATAAAACCCTGGGCAAGCATTAAAGAGCTCTCTCTCTCTCCACGTGGACCACCAAGGGGGGCTGAGGTGAGCATGCTACTATGAATTGTTTCTGACTCCATTTATTTCAATATTTCTCTTCTATCTCTCATGCTCTCTGTAACTTTGCTATAATCTTGACTTATTATTGATGTACAATTGCACCTACTGGACCA
Organism: Tenrec ecaudatus; assembly: GCF_050624435.1. Classification (NCBI taxonomy): domain Eukaryota; kingdom Metazoa; phylum Chordata; class Mammalia; order Afrosoricida; family Tenrecidae; genus Tenrec; species Tenrec ecaudatus. The sequence goes on along the minus strand of NW_027459384.1, from coordinate 311,250 downwards.
GTAATGATGTGTTAGGGGCTGGCTTCCCCTGTCAGGAGAGCAATTCTACTCTCTCCTACAGGTTCACTATGAGTTAAAATTGATACAATGGAGTGAGTTTTTTTTTTATAGGTATATTGGAGTGAGAAAAACACATGCATATACACACCTATGTTTATTGCCATACTATTCATATCAGCAAAAATATAAAAATTATCTAAGTGTCCATCATTAGATGAATGGATAAATAATGTGTAGTACATATATCAATAAAACGCTACTCAGAGATAAAGAAAAATATCCTTCTAAAACATCTTGCAACATGGATGAATCTTGTGTGGAGCAAAATAAGTCAATCACCAAAAGGAAGTATTATACATTTTCACTTTTAAGAAATAACATGAAAAGATAAACATAAAAACTAATATTTATTAGTGACTTCTAGGGATTGGGGCAGATTGGAGAAATGAGTTTCTCTTTAGATTATACATACTGGTGTGTTTGGTGATGGTAACAACACCAAGTGAATGTGATATGCGCACAACTTAACAAAAGTAAACAATTTTACCAAGATGTACATAAGAAAAAAGGATCTTTTGGCAATCACTGTAGCACATATAATTTGGCAACAGTAACAACAACCAGAAGATATATATATACTTTTATAAACATTTCATAGGTTTTCTAATGCTATAAATCTTTAGAGAAGTAGAAAGTTTCATCTTTCTCTTATGAAGTGGCTAGTGGATTTGAAGTGTTGATTTTGTTGTTAGCAGCCCAATATTTAACCCTCTACTCCCCCAGGGTTACTTGTGTATATTCATATGCCAGAATGTGTGTGAATATGTGTATGCATATATTTGCATTATACCTCTCGAGATTGGTTTTCTAAGTTTAAAAACAGGTTCAAATGCTTTGGTTAATCGACATAACAATTAGCTTAGTTTATTGAATAGAGTCTGGGATCTTAACAACTGGTGAAAAGCTATTTCGAAGAAAACAATCAGTCTTTACTTATATGAAGCAAAAAAAAACGGAAAGAAAGAAAAAAAACAGAAAGAAAAATTAGTTTAGCACTGAAGCTACGGTTCAGGGAGAGGGGCATGTCTGAGCAGAGCACACAGGAGCAAGCAAAGAAGGAAGGAAAATGGAACATATTCTGGCCCACCAAACCACAAAGATGATATTCCTGCTCTGAACAGTCAATGTACAGAGAGAACCATAGGGCTAGCCCCACTATGAGACACAATATCCCTCACTGACCCCGAGCGCTAAGGGGCACAAGACTGGAGACACAATGCAGGAAGTGAGCCCAATCTGACCCCACCACACCAGGGAGAAACATGAAGGGCCTGCAGAGCAGTAAGGGGAGCAAAGCATTTAAGTCCCCGGGGAATACCAGAAATAGACTTTGGGGCCAGAGCATGGCACCCCATCAAAACTCAACCGGAAAACCCTCATAAAAAACAACAAATCAGACCTGGAACTATTTATAGGGTTTTCTTTTTTGTTGTTTGTTTGCTTGAGGGTTTTTTGTTTTGTTTTGTTTTGCTTTTTGCTGTTTGTTTTATTTTGGTTTTGTGCTTATTGTTGTTTTTGCATGTCTGTCTAGACGGATAAGATAGGCAGAATAAACAATCTGGTGGTGAAATGAACAGGAACAACTGTTTCAGGAGAGGGGACATAGAAGAGGGGGAGGTGGAAAAAGGAAGGGGTGTGTCAACAATCCTAAGGACAAAGGAACAAGTGATGTAAAATACACAGGGAGGAGGATGTAGGATGCCTGGTGGGGCTTGATCAAGAGCAATGTAGCTGAGAGGAATTACTGAAACCTGAAACCTGAAACCTGAAACCTGAAACATGATAGTGGGATGAGAGAAAAGTAAAAGGAAATAGAGGAAAAAACTAGGAGTCAAAGGATATTTCTAAAGGTCTAAATAGAGGCATGTATATATGTAAATATATTTATATACAATGATAGGGAAATAGATCTATGTATATATATTTAAATGTTAAGTATTAAGGTAGTAGATGGATATTGGGCCTCTACACAAGTACTCCCTCAATGCAAGAACACTTTGTAATGCTCACCTTCCCAACAAGATGGCTAAAGACACAATGGGTGCATAAGCAAATGTGGTGAAGAAAGCTGATGGTGTCTGACTATCAAAAGATAAAGCATCTGGGGTCTTAAAGGCTTGAAGATAAGTGGACACCTAATTGAGAAGCAACAAAACCTACATATAAAAAGTACACCCATCTCTGTGATCATGAGGTGTCGATGGGATCAGGGATCAGGCATCGAAGACCCAGAACAAAAAATTATATCAATATGAATGAGGCGGTGTGCAGAGTGGAGACCAAAAACCCATCTGTAGACAATTGGACATCCCCTCTCAGAAGGGTCACAAGGAAGAGACGAGCCAGTCATAATGCAGTATGGCATTGATGAAACATACAATTTTCCTCTAGTTCTTTAATGCTTCCTTCCCCCTCACTATCATGACCCCAATTCTACCTTACAAGTCGGCTAAACCAGAGCATGTACACTGCTACGGATAAGAGCTCACAACACAGGGAATCTGGGACAGATAACCCTCTTAGGACCAATAATGAGAGCAGTGACACCTGAAAAGGAAGGGGAAGTTGGGAGGAGAAATATGGAACCAATCACTATGATCAACATATAACCCACTCCAAGGGGGACAGACAACATAAAAGTGGATGAAGGAAGACAGCACTTGGTGTAGGTGACCAGATTTTAACATTGGTAAAGCGGGACACCAGCGGGACACCATTGATAAAACTCATATCCTGGTGAAATAGCCACATGGCAGCTGAAAACCATATAACCTAGCTTGTGCATTCTTTTCCAAAATCAGGACTTATTAAAAATGCCGCGGGATGCGGAAACAATTGTTAAAAATCGGGACTGTCCCGCCAAAAGCAGGACGTCTGATTACGAGTGAAAAGAAAATGTTTTGAAAATGATGATGGCAACATATGTACAAATGTTCTTGACATAATATATCTATGCATTATGACAAGAGCTGTAAGAGTCCCCAATATAATGATTTAAAAAAAAGATTATGAGTGTACACACACCACAGTCCTATTCTGCCCACTTACCAACTGTTCTCATTAATTTCACATAGTTGGATACTGATAAAATAGAAAAAAAATTTATGAAACACAATGGCAAATTCCTTTTTAAAAATCCACATATAACCAGTTTTAGAAACACATATAGTAAAATCAGAATGGTACAAAAAAGATCAGCACAGACCCTGCCCAAAGATTACACTCAAATTGGTGAAGATTTTCGCATTTTTTGCTTCAGTAAAATATCAAAAGCTTCATTAAAAATCCATACTTAAAAGTCAGTTGAGACTACTACACTAAGATAATTTTAAATTGTCAAGTAAAATCAACCCACTTTAACCTAAGTAATAGCTTGGCTCAAATAAACAAAAAAAAAAGGAAATCATTTGTATGTACTAGGCTTCTTTAAAAAATCACTTATATAAGGTCAAATGGTCAATAATTATTGTTTAGAAAAGATGAGAAGACATGGGGAAATGGAAAGTAGATTAATGAAAATGGGACAACCTGAACAGAAATGAATGCTATTGCATTGTGAAGAATGTAACTAATGTCAATTGACAACTTGTGTAGACATTATGGAAAGAGAATCTAAACTGCATCTAAGCCTTCACTGAAAATGCAATGAAATATCCTTTAAAAAATAAAATAGGTAAATAAATTTTTATTTCTAATTTTTATTACATTTCAGGTAATCAATTTCGTATGGGCAAAAGTATAAACAGTTCTCCAAAGAGGATGTGTGTAGCTAATAATCACATGAAAAGATGTTCACATCATGAATTTTGAAAATGCAAGTCAAATCACAGTAAGATACTATTTCATCCCAATTTGGATGATTATATAGGAACCCTGGTTGTACTGAGGGTTGACCGTAAGCCAGCTCTTGTATATTTCATGTCAAATTGGCATGTGAGGCCTAATAATTGCCAATGATGTGACCTAACAGAAGATTAGGTTGGTTGGTGTGAAATCCTTTTGTCCAGATGCAAATGAAAGGAAGTTTCCTTGGGGGTTAGCCTACTTCCTATAAAATGGGAATGCTTGCTTTTTATTGCTGAGTCTGGATTCTGTTATCTGATATGTCAAATGCTGGTTCTGTGGACTTGAGCCAATGACCTATCATATGCTTGCTGATCCTATTTAGTGGCCTGACATTTGACCTGTCAAACTTGGATTAATTCACGTATCCAGTAACAAATCTATTCTGTGATCTTCTTGCCTATTTTGGTTTCATCAGATACTAAAGCTACAGGAGACAGGTGAAATGTCAAGTCTAACATGTGACCCATGGACTTGGAACCAAACTGGACTCTCCACTTTTACAATTACATTAGTTCTATTTTCACATACACTTCTCTGTGTTCCTGTGTGTGCTCATGCACATATGTCACTGATTTTCCTTCTCTCCAGAAGTCAGCCTAACATAGCTGCTAACCTCAAGGTGGACAGTTCAAACCAAGTAACCATTTTACAGGGGTAAAATTAGGTGCTCTACTACTATGAAGATGTATTGTCTCAGAAAACCTACATACCGGGTCACTATGAGTCTGAATCAACTCAACAACATTGTTTTGAAATTGATTATAGGAGCCCTAGTTACCCAGTGTGGTATTTATATAATCATTTGTGAATTTGAGGATAAGAATGAAGGGGTGGAATCTAGTCGGTCAATTGGGTCATAGCCAATGAAGCCTCTCTGTGGGCATAGCCTTCTCCTGAGAATTTTGGGAAATCTGGTATCTCCTCCTTGGAGTCCCTGGGAAACATTGCTGCTGACAAGACACATGGAACTACACTAGTTTCCTGAGCTGAAGAAGCCACATGAATCTACTCTGATGCAATCAGACCTCTAAAGCCAGAGAAACCCTGTAGAGACCCCTGCCAGGGCTGAGATTTTAAACCTCATTGGATCCAAAGACTTTCTACCCACTACACTTGTTGTCATTGCATGTGTTTCTTGAGTCTAAAGAGGACTGTATAGATTATTATCAGACATATGGGCTAATATCAGACTTATGGGCTTGGGCTGGACTATTTTGGGATGCATTTTTAATGTACAATTACCCTTTATATAAAACTCTCTCTTATATACATATGAGTTTCAATGGATTTGTTTCTCTAGTCTACTCAGACTAATACACCCAGTGATTAAATGCTTGACTGCAAATCAAAAGGTTAGTATTCAAACCCATTAGCCATTTTACCAGAAAATTATGTGAAAGTCTATTTTGTAAAAATTTGGGATATCCTCTGGGGAAGTTCTATCCTGTCTAACAGGATTATTTAGAGCCAGAATTAACTCAAAGTTTTGAGGATAACTTTTATCAGAGAAATATAAAATATTGGCACATCTTTGGAGAAACTGAGAAAAAAATTGCCATTGCTGCTGTGGATGCAAAATGGTATAGCCACTGGAAAAACAGTTTCTCAAAAGGTTAATTATAGAATTATCTTATGAGTCATCAATTTCACTACCAGGTATATTTCAAAAGTCTTGAAAGCAGGCATTCAAAGAGATACTTGTACACCAATGTCATTGCAACATTATTCGTAATAGCCAAAGGGTGGAATTTATCCAAATGTGGATAAGTAAATGTGGTAGCGTTATAAAATAAGATATATTTCAGCCATAAAAAGAAATGAAGTTCTGATATATGCTACCACTTGAATAAACATTGAGAACAGTATGCTGACTGAAATAACTTGTAAGGAAATCATATGATCCCACTTATCCGAAGTATATAGAATAGGCAAATACAGGGAGATAAAAGGATAACAGTGGCCATCAGACATGCTTGTTTTTACTATTGTGGCTAGTGTGTTGCTTGATGTTAGAAGATATGCCATTGGTATTTCAAACACTGCCAGGTCACCCATGGTGAAGGTTTCAGCAGGTCTTCCAGACTAAGAACAGATTAGGAACAAAGAAAAGGAGCTTCGCTTCTGAAAATGTAGCCTCTGAAAATCGTATGAATACCAGTAGAATATTATCTGATATAGCACCAGAAGATGAACAACTCAGGTTGGAAGGCACTCCAAATTTCACTAGGCAAGAGCTGCCTCCACAAAGTAGAACTGGCCTTATTGATACAGATGGAACAAATGTGTTGTAACCTTCATTTAATGATGGGAAAGTACTCAAAATTAGGAGAAACCACTTCAAACATCCATTAAAAATTGGAATGTGGGATATCTGAAATACAAATATAGGAAATTTATAAGTCATCAGAAATGAACTGGAATGCATAAAAACTGGTAGGCTAGCCATTCGTGAGCTGAACTGACTGGTATTGACTTATTTGAATCAGATAATCAGGCGTCCTCAAACTACGGCCCGTGGGCCACATACGGTCCACCAAGGACATTTATGCCGCCTGCCAGGTGTTTTACCCCGTTTGTTTTTTACTTCAAAATAAGATATGTTCAATGTGCATAGAAATTTGTTCATAGTTTTTCTTTTAATTATAGTCCGGCCCTCCAATGTGTCTGAGGGACAGTGAACTGGTCCCCTCTTTAAAAAGTTTGATGACCACTGGCTCTGTAAGAAATTACAAATTCAAGAGGAATTATATCACATTGAGCATCAAAAAGAACATCTCATGGTCTCTATTGAAGTACAATATAGCCTGTGATAGGACAACATCTATATTTATACAAGGAAGACAACTTATACAAAGATAACAAATAGTACAACTATTATCAAAATTTAAACATCTACCACTAAAGCTAGTATTGAAGAAATTGAAGATTTTTACCAACTTCTGCAGTCTGAAATTAATCAAGCATACAGTTTAGATAGATTGGTCTGTATTGGTAACTGGAAAGAGACAAAAAGGAGGATAAGTAGTTGGAAGATATTCATCAGGAGGTGATAGAAACAAGAATAGCGACCACATGATAGAGTTTTGCAAGACCAATTCCTAATAATTGGAAATAACCTTTTCAATAACATCATTGATGACTCTTCATAGGAACATCACCAAATGAAACACATTGAAACCAAGTAGAGTATATCTGCAGAAAATATCAAGGAGAAGTATACAATAGTATTACTCAGTACAAAGTGGAGATGATGGAAATTATGATATAAGGTTTTGTGTCAACTTGATTGGGCCAGCGTTCTCAGCCAGCGTTAGGCAGTTAAAGCTAATAATTTCACTTGATGAGATCTAATACAGTGCAATTAGATGCCACTAGTCAGTTCTGACTCATCTCAACCCTATGCCTAACAGGAAGAAGCACTTCTCAGATCTCAGGGATTCTCACAATTGTTCAATGATCCCTCTGTTCAGCCACTCTGTCAATCTCTTTCATCCAGGGTTTCTTTTACACCCCCCTCCACTTTACCAAGCATGATTACCCATGTCCAGAGAATAATCTCTCCTAATACAATGCCCCCAAATTTGTGAGAGAAAGTGTTATCTTTGCCTCTAAATAGCCTTCTGGCTGTACTTCTTTCAAGACATGCCTGTTTTGTCAGTCCATGGCAAAATACATCTTTGCCATGTTTCCTTTGATCATCCTTATTCAATGTCCAAATCACATGCAAAAGAGGAAATTGAAATATGGTGTGATAGCATTTTTGGGTTTGTTTGGGTTCTTTTGTTGTTGTTATTGTTATTGTTTTTTGCCAACACGGCATACATTAGAAGATGTAGGTAGTTTAACTTGTTGATCAGGTCCCAGCTTGATGACCTCTTTTGAAGATGTGACTGAGATAAATGATTCCTTGAGCCAAACCCCTTCCGCTCTCTCCCTGGTGATCAGACCTGAGCTAGCTGCACTGTCTCAACCATGTGCTACGCTACCTGTGGGCTGAGCCAAACTCTGGACCATGGTGGACCCAGTTGCTGTGTGGTACTGTTCCATGACCTAGCACTGCCCCACTTTGCTGTGTCTGCTGCCTGCGGGCCGACTCCACTCATCTTCCCACCACTCCAGATGCCACCCCACCCCACAGCCACTTGATCCCCCTACATCTACACCATGGTGCTTTGCTACTTGCTACCCTGCACTACTGGCCTCTGCTCCACCTCAACATCTCATCTTCCTACTCTTTGCTTCCTTGGCCTTGGGCAAGTGGCTGGTGGGAGCTGGAAGGACCTTCAGTATATTAACTGTTCCACAAAATTGAGTTGGACTGAGCTGTCTGTACTGCCACGTGGACCCATTTGCTGCTGTATTCCTTTTTTGCTATAAAAACCTGTATAATCATAAGTGGCCTAGTTTTGTTTCTATAGGAAATGCTGCCTAACACACATGATTTGGCTTAAGTATGACTTGGTCCTCAAAGTAATATCCTTGCTTTTGAACACTTTAAAGAGGTCTGTACAGGATATTTTCCTAATGTAATGTGTCAAGAACATTATACATGAAGTAAAAGGTCACTAAAAAGACAGGAAATAAAGATCAAAGAAGATGTCAGGAGAAACTCTGATGCTTACCCTTAATTGTAGAGTACTTTAAAAAACTGGGGAAAATATGTTGAAGTGAAAGGTTTGAGCAGAAAATTTCAAAGGGCAGCTCAAGAAGAGAGAGTTAAATATTATCATGAACTATCCAAAGACAAAGAGTTAGAAAACCGAAAAGTAAGAACATACCCAACATACTTAAACTGAAAGAACTCAAACCGTGAGTAGCAATACTGAAAGATTCTATGGGCATAATATTGAATGATAAGTAGGAAGCATCAAATGAAGATGACATAACACATAGAGTCACTATATTAGAAACAAACTTAACATTCCATCAGTTTAGGAGGTAGCATATGAGCAAGAACCAATGTTATTATAAGAAGAAGTTCAAGCTACATTGAAAGCATTTGTAAATAACAACATTCCAGCAATTGATGGAATACCAATCGAAATGTTTCAAATAGCACATGAAGTACTGGAAGCATTTACTCGTCTATGCCAGGGAAGTTTGAAGACAGATACTTGAATGACTGACTGGAAGAGATTCATATCTGTACACATTCCAAAGAATGGTGACCCAACAGAATGCTCAAAATAGTGAATAATATCATTGATATGAAATACTAGTAAAATTTTGCTGAAGATAATCAAAAAATGGTTGCAGCAATCCATTTACAGGGAGCTGCCAGATTTTCAGGCCAGATTCAGAACAAGACATGGAACAAAGGATGCCATTGCTGATGTCAGATGGATCTCAGCTGAAAGTAGAGAATATCAGAAAGATGTTTACTTGTGCTTTATTGACTATGTCAAAGCATTAGACTATGTGGATCTAAATAACCTATGGATAGTATTGAGAAGAATGGGATTTCCAGAATACCTCATTGTATTCATGCAGAACTTGTACATACATCAAGAGGCAGTTGTGCAAACAGAACAAGGGAATACTGCATGCATTGAGATCTGAAAAGGTCTGCATCAAGGTTGCATCCTCTTGCCATATTTATTCAATCTGTTTACTGAACAAATCATCAGAGAAGCTGGATTATATGAAGAAGAATGTGGCACCAGAATTGGAGGAAGGGTTAACAAACCATGATATGCAGATGATATAACCTTGCTTGCTGGAAGTAAGGAGGACTTAAGGTACTTGTTGATGAAGATAAAGGATTACAGCCTTCAGTGTGGATTACAACTCAATGTAAAGAAGACCAAGATCCACACAAAGGGACCAACAGGGAAAAATGATAAATGGAGAAACAATGGAAACTTTGAAGGATTTAATCTTGCATAGATGCACAATCAATGCTTACGGAAGCAGCAGACAAGAGATCAAGTGATACAATGGGTTGGGTATATTGGGTAAATATGCTGCAGAAGTCCTCTTTAGAATACTGAAAATTAGGATGTTACTCTAAGGACTAAGACATGCCTGACCTAAGGCATAGTATTTTCAATACCCTCATGTGCACATGAAACTGGGACATTAACTAAGGAAGACGAATGAACAGGAACATATGAATTGTGATGCTAGTGAAGAATATTGACATATCATGGACTACAAGGACAAACAAATCTGCCTTCGAATGAATATGATCAGAGTGCTCGTTGGAGACAAGGATGGAACACACTTAGAGGAAAGTATTTTACATATTTTGGACATGTTGTCAGGAGAGACCAGTTCTTGGAGAAGGACATCATGTTTGGTAAAATGGAGGGGCAGTTAAAAATAAGAAAGCCCTCAATGATATGGATTAACATAGCAGTTGCAATAATGGGCTTGTCAACCATAGGAAAAATTGTGAGGATGCTGCAGGACCAAGCAGTGTTTAGTCTGCTGGTAATAGGGTTGCTCTGGGTTGGACCTGACTCAGTGGCACCTAATAAAAACATCAACAACAAAGATTTGTTAATGAAGTCTGATATTTATAACCTGGGAACTGCCTATTTCGAAGGATTCTATGGACAAAATACACACATGTTTGCCATTTGCTACACTGTGGCGGCTTAAATGTGGTTATGATGGTAGCAGGATCAATTGTGATGAATGGATTTCAACATAACATTCTGAGCCAGTTCAATTCTCAAAAATTAACCCTGAAAACTTTGTAAAGATGAGGAACATTATTTGACATAGTGTCAGGGATGAACCTTTCAAGTTGGAATGTCCACAAAATAAGATAGGAAGAATTGCAGAATTGACTTAATGATATGTATAGAGCAACACTTTCGAGACCCTTATTTTCTGATGGGGCATTATTCAAAATGAGAGGAAACAACTGCAAACATCCATTTATAATCAGAACACGGAACGTTACAAGTACAAATATAGCAAAATTGGAAGTTGTAAAAACAAATGAACACATAAAGATCAATATTCTCGCCATTAGTAGACTAAAGTTGACTGACAGTAGTTATTTTGAATTAGACAATCATATGGTTTACTATGTCTAAAGGAAAATTTCAAGAGAAATGACATTGTATTCATCATCATCATCATCATCATCAAAAAAACATTTCAAGACTTATCTTAAAGTACTATGCTGTTGTGGTAGGATAACATCAATACCCATATAAGGATGACAAGTTAATGCAACCATGATAAAAACTTATGCAGAAGCCACTAAAGCCAGTGTTGAAGAAATCCACCAACATCTGCAGATTGAACTTGTTCAAACATGAAATCAAGATCAATTGATATTTACTGGCGATTTGAAAATGAAAGTTGGAAACAACAAGGAAACATAAGTAG
>NW_027459383.1:332500-385180 GCF_050624435.1 Tenrec ecaudatus | reverse complement strand
GAGGTTTACAAAAAAGAAACGCATTTTTTATAGTTGTCATTCATACACCTCACGTAAAAGAGTAACTGTGAACAGTTTGCAAGGTCTGTAGATTCATCAAGCTGGATACTAAATATTGGAATTGGAGCAGATTTAATTTCTTGGATTATCTGATCAAAAATATCAGCAGACATGTCAGCTATTCTCTGGGGACAGTGTCATTAGGTGAGGAAATTACACTCAATTTTGTAACAAATTCATTTCCGATCAGAACCCAACAATGACTTTGGCCGCTGGCAACAGTAAATTCTCAGCAATGGTGTGAGGTTTCATAGCTCTGGCGATTCTGAGTGCCACCAAATATGAAGATTCAACGGCTGCTACTTTTTCTTTGTGGTACTTGCTACCAATATCAAGTCTGGCTTTCTTGAGTCCATCAGCTTTGCTTATAAAATAGTTGGTATCCTTGCTGGCAAAGCTCCGATGCTTGTTATCAAAAAGGCATTTTAGTTTGTTTGGCTTCATGGATTTGGCTGATAGGACTTCACAACAAATACCATATTGCGGTTTCTCAATTCCTGCTGCAATGATTGAGGTAAAAACATACTGCAAAAAATCCCTACTATATTTTCTTAATGTTCTTTTCTACATGATCCATTGTCATGTAATGGTTTGCTAGCGAAAATAATATATAACAATAGTTTTAATAATACAAAAGATGATAGATGGCATAGTTCAGTCAATACAGTTCATTAAAGTTTCCTATGATTACGATTCTGTGTTGTTTTCTTTACATACCTGTTACCATCACAAGGGGGCAGTATTCACATCAACCACAGCTGAATATAAAAAGACCGATCAGCATCTAGATTAAGTTCCCATGGTACATATGTGTATATATTTGTAGTTGTTGGTGATTTTACATTTACCCAGTAATTATAATTCATGAAATGTTGTTTTACCTTCCATACTGCTGATTTCAACACAGGCGATGCTTTTAACAGAGTAGCTGCTTTAAACACAGCAGCTGCTTTCTACAGAGTAACTGCTCTCTGCACAGCAGCTGCTCTCTATACATGTATGACTGATCCATATAAGTACATTATGGTGCCAAAACTGTCATATACACCTGTATTTGTACATGATGTATGTAATAGGGTTGGCATGATGATGTAATCACGCCGGGTACTGGTATGTGGGTGTATCTGCATGTGGGCAGTCCTGCCTGGAGACAGAGGAGCTGTCTCTTGGTTCCTAAGAACATTGGAAATATGTGTTTTCCAATGGTCTTAGACCACAACTGTGAAAGTGTCGTTTGATCCCCAAATAGGTCGTGTCCCACAGGTTGAGAACCACAGCTCTAGCATTATATAGGCTTCCTATTATTTATCACAGATGTAGACCAGAAATACATTCATAAATGTGAATTATATCTACAACCAAGTGCCCTATGGAGTTGAAAGCTGAAGCCATCTCCCCTGAGGAAGCATTAAGCAAGGACATTACCATCTAGGTTGCTCCTAAACCACTGATAACAGAGTGCACTCATGAAGGAGTAACTGTGGGGTTTCATTTTCCTATTGACAGTCACCTTAGGTAAGATAACATATGGGGATGGAGAGACTACTGTGGCAGCTCCAGAGCCCTCACCTTCTGGTTTACTTCCTCACAGGTGTGCATGTGCCTTCTGGTTTACTTCATCACTGGTGTGCATGCCCAGATGCAGTTAGTGCAGTCTGGGCGTAGGGGGGAAGTTTGGAGATTGGCAAAGTTATCCTGTAAGACTTCTGGAAACACCTTCGCCAGCTACAGTATGAATAGAATTTGACAAGCTCCCATAAAAGAACGCCTTCCGTGGAAGGGCTGGATCAACACCTACACTGGGGAGTCAAAATATGTCCAGGGCTTTACACAGGGCTATGTCTTCTCCTTGAATGCCTCCATCAGCACAGCTCATCTACAGATTATCAGCCTGAAGCGTAAGGACACTGCCACCTATTCCTGTGTGAGACACACGCTGTGAAACCCACATCCTGAGAGCGTCAGGAAACCTGGGGATATGGCAGCTGTGCTCACTGAGGCAGTGACTTCGAATATTTCGCTGAATCCTTTATTTACCAGTAATGCACTTAGAAATGACAGACAATGAAAATTACTTCCTGAGATTGACCTTACTTTCCTGTGACATTAAATCACCCCTCAAGAGAGGAGTATAAAAGTACCTTGGTATGTAGCCTTTGTTCATATCCCTGTGTAAACACTGCCTTGCAGCACTAAGAACAATGCAGACTCTGTGAAGGGCTGATTCAACATCCCCAGAGACAATGACAAGAACACAGTTCATCTGCAAATGGAAGGTTAGAAAATAGAAGACAAGACCCTCTGTTACTCTGTGAGAACTTGAGAGGAAGTCAGTATGATCCCAGACACAAACTCCCTGCTGGGAGAGAGCTGGGCAGCAGGGGGCGCTCAGGACCCACAGATCACAGGACACACTCAGGGGCAGGTGCAGAGGGACTGTTTCAGGGCTGGTTTCCTGTTGTGGTCTGGGGATGCTTCTCCATCTCGCTGTTTCCCCCAAGGGATTTCGCTATTTTTATGACATAGGAATACAATATAAGAAATATGTAAAATCAAACCTATTGCATGTGGGATGTATAATAATGGAATTGAGATCTCAACAGCAGAAAGTGCGGAGGGAGGAGCAAATTAAAATATTTTTATTCGTATTATACATTACTTATTGATATGCTAAATTTGGCGGCAATTGCATTGTTCAAGTAATGTTTGATAATAGTTGTATTGATTGGATTTCCTTGAAGGCAGATATAATCCTTTCAAAGATTGTAATGTGTTTTGTGATGGGTTTAGTAAGATGCTTTCTGACAATGAATGCCATGCCATTCTCTTGACTGTGCTGTTCCCGGCATAGTAAATCCTATGATTTTATGATTCACATTGGCCAATACCAGTCATTCCATTTATGCTCACTAATGCCTAGGATACCAATCAATATCATGCATCTCATTTATTTTTGACCACTTCCATATTCCCTAAATTTGTAGTATGCAAATTCCAAGTTCTGGTCCTTAGAAGACTTTCTCAGTTGTTTCTCTCTACCTCGAGTCATGCTCCATCAGTAAATGAAGATGCTGAGGGCTCCACTCGCAGAGGATTTACCCAAATCATGTCCTCATGGCCATCTCCACTCCAAGAAATCAGCCTCTCTTTGGTCACATTTTAGGGCCCTCGAACTTGAGTAGTTTAAAAAATTTCCTACTTTCTTTGCTTAGGCTGTCAGTATTCAACAATGCTTCAAAGGTTTGCATAAGATTTTAGCAGCTTCTTCCTCTGAAGAGGGGAGAGGGGTCCTGTATTGTCTGTTCTTAGTCTGGAAGCTTTGTTGAAATCTGCTCCTTTTGGATGACCCTGCTGGCATTACATATAACACTGACGTATATTCCAGCATGCCAGCAAAGCACAGGCCACCACATTATGATGAGCTACCAGACAGGTGGAGAGAATATAACATTATTTCTTCAGAATATATAAAATAAGTTCTAGCTAATATTTTAAATACAATAAATAACAGCATAATGCAACCAAATAGTGGAGTATTTCAATTCACCATTTTCAATTATGGACTTAACACTGAAATAGACAGCCATAGTCTCAGGACTTCCACAAGTCTACCCAACCAGGAAGCCTAGTCTTTTTATTTTTCTTTTCTTTGTGTGTGTGTGTGTCCACTTTTTTTATCCCACTCTACCCCAAGACCTTCTAATGCTGTCTTTTCCAAACAAGTGAGTACTAATAGCAAGGAATCGTCTATTTCTTCTGGTCTTAGAATTCAGGAGACTCATATCCATGATTCATTACAGCATTGGATGAATGGTTTCCATGTGTCTTCAATGATCATCACTCTGGAAAGGGAGAGACAATTAACTGCACCTCATGTGGTTTAAAGTCCCCAGTGACTACTCTCAAAATCCAGATGTAGGACATTGTCTTCGTGGGCTGTTATGGCAGCGGTTCTTTGTGTTTCCTGAACCTCAAAGCCTCCTCAGCGAGAGAAAAGTTAACACACTGATGGTTTTATTTAGTTTAGATCAGAGCATTTCAGAGAAACATTTAGGGACTAATTATGAAACTGCTGAAGGTGAAATATTCTCTTTATTAGATTTTTAACTTTTTTTCTGAACGGAGCTACAATGTCAGTGAGGCGGTAACAAGGGCCACGTTGACCATGAGTATTCAGAGTGATACACTCATCTTTGGCTTTAATCTGCACAGATTTGTCTGACACTCTGAGTAAAGCTGACATTCCCTGATATTTTCCTCTCCTCAGGCAGCAGGAAGCGCAGGGCAGACCTGGGCGCTAGGACACACCTGAGAGTCTGTCAAAAGGTGACATTTGGGAGATCAGATTCTTCAAAGTCTTCACTAAGGAGACAGAGGTAATTTCTATCCTGGACATAATTCCCACAGACAATAAGGAGGGACTGTCTGTGAGGGCCCCAAGCTACTTGAGCTGCAGATTCACAATGGGTTTGAAACCATTACTCCCCGGGTGTGGATTGTCAGTGGAGAGCCACCGTTCAAAACTCTCCGTGGGTGGCTGCCAGTGTGTGTGTTGTGTTGTGTTGTGTGTGTGTGTTGTGTGATGTTAGTAGGATCAGGTTCTGTCCTTCCTAGCAGTGCCAAGACCCGCACCTCCCCTGCCTTGGGTTTCCAGGGTTATAAGGCTGGAGGAGTCTGACATGGAGGGCAAGGCAGAAATATGCAAAGTGGAAGACATCCATTTTAGACCCACAGGCCACCTCCACAGGGGAAGCCCCCTCATCACCCAGCTGGGGGCCACAGTGTGATTGCTTTCCATTTTCCTTGCAAGATGGGGACTTTCCCCCTAGATCACCTCACTGCTCTTCTCCCAAATCAGGATCGCCACAGGGTTTGAATGCAGGGGTGGTAGGTGGTGGTGGTGGCGGCGGTGGTGTGTGTGTGTGTGTGTGTGTGTGTGTGTGTGTGTGTGTGTGTGTGTAATCTCTGATCTCTGAATCCTATCTCCAGAGGTGTCTGTGCTCAGGTGCAGCTGGTGCAGTCTGGGGCAGAGGTGAAGAGACCTGGGGAGTCTTTGAGAATCTCCTGTAAGATATATGAGTACAGCTTTACTGGAAGTTGGATCCACTGGATTAGGCAGCCACCTGGAAAGGGCTTGGAATGGATAGGAATGATTTATCCTAATAACGCTGACACCAAGTACAACCCATCTTTCCAAGGAAAAGTCACCATCTCCACAGACAACTCCATCAGCACCATGTCCCTGCAGTGGGGCAGCCTGAAGGACTCAGACACGGCCATGTATTACTGTGCAAGCCCACTCTGACTTCTGAATAACACTCTGGAGCAGCCCACTCTGACTTTTGAATAACAGATTAGGTTAGCTTTCTTCATGAAATTCTGTGTTCAGCCCTTGCTGCCCTTGAAGAATGAGCGGGTGCGTTGTCGTAATAGGAAGATCCTCAGGTCAAATTTCCTGGCCTTTTTCTTACGAAAGACATTCCCAATATTGCTAGAAAATTTCCCCAATAAGTAGCCATGATATCCGTGTATATTCATTTGCTTCCTTTCTTACTTAACTCACCTGCCTGCATTCAACTTGATTTGGGAAACAGCTTTGTAGAAATCTCCAGGTGGAACCCTGGTGCTTTGACATGAGCAAAGTGCTCATGGGTCCCAACCTTTGACTGGTCAGTTACACTCATGAAAATGCTTGGTATAGTTTCCTGGGTAAAAGTGGCCTTACCAGGAGGAGACTCTGGAGCCTGCTGAGCTAGGGCGACTCAGTTCAGAAATGTCTATCTCCTTCCTTCCCATCTTTCTCCTGAAGGTGCTTGTTGTACCATGTGGTCAGTTTCAGAGAGAGGATAATTGGAATCGGATCAGGCAGCACCCAAGGAGAGGCCATGGTGTATGGAGATCTCCTACTATTGGTTAATGAGGTAGTGACCTTGACTCTTCCAAAAAGCAGTTCTCCCTACCTCTGACCTCTGAGGGCACTGAGGACACATTCGTGTGTTACAGTGCAGGTGGACACAGACAGGGAAGTCAGGGTGGCCCTCACATACACTATCCTGCAGGACAGCCTGGGTGCTGGGACCAGCAGGGGGCGCTCAGCACTAACAGCACAGGCCCAGGAGCAGGAGCAGGTGCAAGGCTGTGCTCAGATGCAGCTTTCTGCTTTGACTTCAGTTGCTTTTGTTCCCAACGCTCTCAAAGGTTCTGAGGGATCGCTATTTACAACCGCAGGAAGTGTACTAGTGTCTCCTAAATGGTAACAAGAAACTCTCACCACCATCCAGTTGATTGTGACCCAAAGTGATCTTCTCAGACAGGCTTGAACTACTCCTGTAAAAGGGTATTTGCATGGAAGTGGTCGTTCTTACGAAATTCTGTCTTGTGATCTTCAGGGTTTTTTCTTAGTTTCAACTTAATTTCTTGAAAATATAGAAAATGTGATGTTCACCATATGAATAAACTGGCAGTTGGATTCCCTGTCCCTTTGTGACACTGCAGTTTTCTGAAATGAGGGAGCCATTCTCAGGCCAGACAGACTATTGATAGATTTTCATGAAGATAATGTGGCCTTATTTTTTGTCTTAGCATGCACATAGATTGTTAGGATATATTTCTTCTATTGGTTATATTGATGGGCATTTCTCACCTAGAGAGATTCACAAATGTGATAACTTTTATATTTATCGTGCATTTTGCATGAATGTTGTTTTTTTTACTCAGAAGGTACCATAAGTATTTTTATTTCTTTATTTATTTTGCAATCTTCAATCTAGGATGGACAATTCTGTGTTTTCCACAGAATTCTCTTAACAAACACCTTCATAATTACTTGTGTGATAGTCACACCATTCCTTATCTGTTGAAATCTATTACACCATTCCTTTTGTTTAAGAATAAATATAAATGTAATACAAGTGTATAGTGCACAAAAAAGCTGAAAATAATGAAGTAATTTTTAGGAAAGTCACAGAAAGCGTGCTCATCCTTTATTACTGATTGTAGCTCAGACATGAGGTTAAAACTTCTCAGCCCCGGTTAGGAGGGTGATGGGGTTGAGAAGGGAAAACAGTTGCTTACAGTCCATCAAAAAATACTTACATGTTAATAAAATATTTTTTTTAATTTTGGTTTTTCCCTATATTTGCAGGTTATAAAATAGCAATCCCTGTGACTCAAATTTTAAGATCATGGATGGTATTTGAAAGGTGAGCCATTACCACCACCACCTGGTCCCTGTGCACACAAAAACTGACAAGCTGTGTCCACACAGATTACAGTCTAGAGAACTATCTGCGTCCAGTTCTAGTCAGTAGTAAATAGTGACCTTGAGTCAAAATGATCTCCACATACACAAAAACAATGTGTCACCATCTATATTAAGGTTAATGTTTCCTCCAATTTTTGAAGTAAAGTTAACTATGACAATGGCAACTACCTAATAAGAAGTGTTCTGAATTAATATTGGCGGTGACTTCATTCACACTTTACACAGAATGGACTATATGCCAAACAAGTAATTCACAAAGTAGGTCTAGAGAGACTGACCTAGGTGTGCCTGGAGGTGTTGGGTCCAAGAGCAAGGAACTTCCCAGTCATTCTCAAGTAGGATGCAGTCTGGATTCTCCCTAAATAATATTACTCTCATGCCTCTTTTCAGGTGCTCAGGATTCTGAATTCTAGTCTTAGTCAAATGTTTTGGATCATGACACATTTTCTCTTTATGATACTGCTTATGTATCATAAGTAATCTTCATTTTGCCTTTAAAACTTGACAGATTGTACTCAGGCATCTCCCTTCAGCTATTACTTTCATTGTATTTTGAAATAAACGAATTGTTCTTTATGTTTGCTTTATTCACTGCTCCACTGACTTACTTTCTATTAGAATGCGAGCATCTCTTTAGTCTTCTCATTCTTTGTTTGCAGATCTATAGCAATGTGTAAAAAAAAGTTGATTGTGTGACTGACTCAAAAAATATTCAGTTCAGTTTTCAATATAAAATGAAAAATGAAAACCTTCAAAAAGTTAAATTAAATTTGAGATGTCACAATGCTACACAGACTAAAAATTAACTGCTCAGAAAGGACATGATCATATGGGATTGATGTATTCAGATAAATGAGAATTTCATCTTATTTACTCTTTCTGTGAGGTAGAAA
Organism: Tenrec ecaudatus; assembly: GCF_050624435.1. Lineage (NCBI taxonomy): Eukaryota > Metazoa > Chordata > Mammalia > Afrosoricida > Tenrecidae > Tenrec > Tenrec ecaudatus. Next base: position 376,963 of record NW_027459383.1, on the reverse strand, counting down.
CATTTATTACCCTTGGTCTCAGAGCTAAGTCTTATGAGGATTTATGCTATCCTGGCAAGAGTTACACCATATTAATGTTTGCTATTTTTTTTCCTCCTCAGAGGGGCAGATTCTTCCCTTTCTAAATCATAATCCACATTTGTTATGCTGGGAATTTGCATGGTGTTGAAGTGAGAAAACAGGGAGTTTTCTGTGTGATCTTCTGATTGAGTCTGAACATCTTATAGGACCTGGGTAGTGGGGCTCTGACCTTCATGCCTGTGCTATAGTTGATATATTCCCTGGTCCATGTTCCTTTCCTTATCAGCAGTATCCACATTCTTTAACTTTGAACTGTTTATCCCTGTTGACTATGCCTCTCACTCTCCTCCCCTACTTAAGTGTCATGGGTAAGATGTGAGATATGGATGTGTGTTTGATAGGGGAAATATTTCACCTCCAGTTATGAAAAGTTAATAAAAACGACCTTCCTGTGGTGAGAAATCTTTCAGCTTGAGAATGGTCTTCCTCTCCAGGGCCAGAAACAAGAGAACTTGTTTTGAATGTTCACTCAAAAATCTGGAGGGGTTTTACAGTTAATGTCCATAGAACATGGGGCTCCACTAATGGCCGGCCCCAATGGTTTCTCAGTCACAGTAATCAATACTCAGCCTCTAGAAATTGATCACATTTTAATTTACATATATATTTTTCAAATAAATTGTTTCAGTGGTTTCTGATCCAGGTAAGCAGATTTCTGCTGTGCCTCTCTGAATGTCCCTCTCTCTAGATTTTGGGTGGCATTTTGATATGTCCGTCCATGTCAGTTCTCTGATGCGTGCATGCAGGGACTCCCAGCACCAGTGCATCCAGGTCTCACATTGCAGAATTAGGAACTCATGCCTGACTCAGAGGAGGATGAGACAGGCCAAGACAGAGAGCGCAGGGATCCACAGTGGAAATGGAGTTGCAAGGGTTCACAGAGGACACAAAATGGGTACATAGGCACAGAGTTGTGGTAATCTTCATGTAAATAGATGTTATAGGGGGATGTGTGCAAAAGATGCCTCATGGCCCAACATCAAGAAAACTGATCTATATTTTATCACCCCTTCTGCTCTGTAACCAGATTCTTCTTGCTGAAACCAGAAAAACCAATGTCCTGGCCTTTTAAATGAAGAACATTCAAAGGTTAGTGTGTTCTCATGAGCCCTAAGCTCTTGGATAGTTATAGGACCATTCATAAACAGAAGTATTTTTATGAACATGTGTGCTCTACTCTTGATATTTTCCCAAATTTGCAGTGATATATCCTGATCTTATGGTTTCTCTCTCTCTCTCTCTCTCTCTCTCTCTCTCTCTCTCTCTCTCTCTCTCTCTCTCTCTCTCTCTCCCCCTCCTTCCCTCCCTCCCTCCCTCTCTCTCTCTCCCTCTCTCTCTCTCTTTCTCTCCCTCTCTCTTTTACAGCACTGATATTATTTTTAATTTAAGTCTACAACTTTGGTTAATCCTGTTAATGTCACTTTAATATATATTGTAAACTAATTGAATTTATGTATGGAATACTATTAGACTTATGGTGATAAAGATAATATTTTCCTATATTTTAAATATTGTATTCCTTTGATTTGGATGTTTTTTAAGCGTTTACAGACTTTTATATTATAAAATTGGTTGCTTTTTCAATTTTTTCCATTGTGCTTTGTGGACTGGTTTTTATGTGAGTAGTAGAAATTAGCAAATTTTATGCCTTTAAAGTGATGTTTTTGTTTCAATTCTTTTAAACGAGTAAGAGAATATGCCTTGGAAGTTATAGGTGGCTATTTATGAAAACACACTCATTAGTGTAAGAGGGAGAATGATACAGTAACATGAGTAAGACAACCCCCCACCCCTCAGTAAATCACTAAACCTCATCACAACCAAGAGGAATGGTCCTGGTGCAGTTACATAATTTCATGTTAACTTGATAAATAAACATATGGGTGGAGTCTAGCCTGTCAGCCAGGTCATGGTCTGAAGATGCTTGCTTATGGTTGTGACCTTCTCATGAGGCTTCAGGAATTTCCTCTCTTTCTCCTGGGTGGCATGCCACACACTCTCTCTGCTTCACCTTCCTGTTGAGGAGACACACTTAGAGAGCTGGCAGAACCACAGGGAGACTTGCACCAGGCCTGAGATACTTCAGTACTACTGGATCCACAAGACTTTTCACCAACATGCCTGTGAGCGTCCTACATTTGGCATCTTTGCTGCGTAAGTCTGAAAAGAAATTTATGGACTAGGATCAAACCTATGGGCTAATATGGATTTGATCTGGACTGCACTGGGATGTTTTCTCAAAATATAATTGCTCTTTGATATGAAGCTCTTTCTTACACACATATGAGTGTCAGGATTTGTTTCTCCCAGACGAACACAGCCCCCTTGAATGGTCAAAATTACTTCTTGAAAAGCTTATTTTGTCACACCTCACCTTTGAAGTCAGTGAAATTATAAGAGTCATGTGTAAGTGGGTAAATCTGTACCAGCCATGACTAGCTGTCAGCTCACTTGGTGAGATGCGCCTACCATTAGGCATCAGGAGTCCAGGATACACTCGAGATCTGCAGCTGCACTATTCTCCGTGTGATTAGAGCATGCTTCTCCACCTTTCATTCCGTTCCTCATGTCGTGGTGACCCCCCACCCAACCATAAAATGATTTTCGTTGCTACTGCATAGCTGTAATTTTGCTAGTTATGAATCAGGTGACCCCTGTGAAAGGGTCGTTTGGCCCCCAAAGGGGGCGCAACCCACAGATTGAGAACCCCTGCTCTAGAGTTATCTAGGCTTCCTATTATTTATTCCTAATATAGAGCAGAACTATGTTCATGAATGTGATACTCATGCACAGATAAATGTCTTAGAGAGTTGAAAGCTGAAGCCATCACCCCTCATTCAGCAATAAGCAAGGACATTGCCATATAGGTTGCACCTGACCCACTGACAACAAAGTGCACTCATCAAGGGGTGACTATGCGGCTTCATTTTCCTATTGGCAGCCGCCCTGGGTAAGATCAGACATGGGGCTGGAGAGAAGACTGTGGCAGCTCCAGAGCCCTCACCTTCTGGTTTACTTCCTCACAGGTGTGCATGTCCAGATGCAGTTAGTGCAGTCTGAGGCCAAGGTGCAGAAGCCAGGAGAGTAGGTGAAGGTGTCCTGCAGGACTTCTGGATACACCTTCTCCAGCTATGGTACGAATCAGGTGTGACAAGCACCAGGATAAAGCCTTTAGTGGATGGGCTGGATCAACACCCACGCTGGGAAGTCAACATATGTCCAGGGCTTCACACAGGGCTATGTCTTCTTGGATGGCTCAGTCAGCACAGCTTAGCTACAGATTGGCAGCCTGAAGTCCGAGGACACCGCATTGATTCCTGTGTGCGACACACGCTGTGAAAACTCACATCCTGATACTGTCAGAAAACCTGGGGGGTGGGTGAAAGCTGTGCTCAGAATATTGACCTGAATCCTTATTTACCGGTTTTGCACTTAGTGATGAGAAACCAAGACAATAACTTCCTGTGAAATGAATAAAACTTTCCTGTGAAATAAAATCATCCCCTCAAGAGGGGAGGTTAAATTACCTTGGTATGTAGTCTTTGTGTGTAAGTACTTCCATCATCATCTGCAGAGACAGTGACAAGAACACAGTTATCCGCAAACGGACAGTTACAAAACAGAATACATGGCTGTCTATTACTCTGTGAGAAAGAGAGTGAGAGGAAGTCAATGTGATCCCCAACACAAAACTCCCTGCTGGGAAAGAGTTAAGCTGCAGGGGCGCTCAGGTTCCACAGATCACAGGATACGCCCTGAAGCAGGTGCAGATGGACAGTTTCAGGACTGGTTCCGGTTGGGGTCTGGGGACACTTCTCCATGTCACTGTTTCCCCCAAGGAATTTCTCTAATTGTATGGCTCCTGGTCTACCATTGATATCTATGAAGCAAAAAGTTGTAACAGGAGAAACTATTGCCCCATGCAAAGAACCAGTGTTTGATGAACCTTAGGAAATCAGGGATACATTTCCAAACTCATCGAGGGCACCTGGAGGCACTTGATGGTGAAAACAGTGAAGCACTGGAATACTAGTTGAAAGCTAGAAAACTGTTCTGTTGACCTGCTTCGGAAATAGCAGACTCGCTGTAGAGATCTCATTGTTTTACTCCAACTAGCACACTCTTGGAGTTACTGGCGGGAGTCAATAATGTCTAGTTAACGGTCTGTAAGAGGTCAGAAAAGACTGACATTCACATCTGACCCTCTTCCCTTGAACACAGATGGGTCGTTGCTGGAGTCAACTATGACCTGGCATCCCTTTTTATCCTAGTCGGTTTTCTTTCTAGTTCAGCTGTGTTATCTCGTTTACGTTTGTTACACACTTTATGGTTCATGCTCTCAATGTAGATACATTCAAATTATCAAGACATCTGTACACATACACACACACACACAAATACTGTATGCTACTCTGAGTTGTTCCAGTTCAAACAGCACGGTATATTGTTTGTTTCAGTTTGTACTATTGTTGTTAGATGCCATCAAGTGGCGTCTGTGCATCAGAACAATGTACTGCCTGGACCTGGGCCATCTTCACCATCTGTGTTTGAGTCTGTTGTGGTAGCTACTGTGTCAATCCATCCCACTGGGGGCCTTATATTTCTTCACCACCGTATAGTTCGCCAGTCATATGACATTCTCCAGGGACTGTTCGCTCTTGATCACATGTCCAAAGTACCGTATATACTTGAGTACCAGCCAAGCTTTACAGCACATTTTCAATGCAGTTTTTGTGGTAAAATTAGGTGCATCCATGAATATTCGGGTCGGATTATACTCGAGTATATACATGGTACATTGGATGATGTCCTGCCATGCTCACCTCTACAGAGAATTCTGGCTGCACTAGTTCCAACACCAGTATGATTGTTTTTTCTTGGAATCTACTAGGTATTAAGTATTCATCACCATAATCATAATTCAAAGGTATCAAATATTTTCAGTTTTAATAATTTAAGGACAAGCAAAGACTTTTGCAGGTGTATATCATTTAAAATACTATGGCTGTGTCAGGTGCACATTATTCCTAAAGGTGACATCTTTATAATTTACACTGTAAAGATATCTTTTACAGTAGATTTACCAAATGCAATGTGCTTTCTAATTAAATTCCTTGTGGGCCACAGTAAAATCAAATATTGAAGGACTTCATGGTTTGCTTTCTAGTGGCTGCATGAGTACACATATAAGTCACTGGAAATTCTAGTGTGGGAGGTGTTCTTTACCTCATTTGTTTTATTCATTCAATCATTTACTTATATGAAAGGCCTCGGAAATACTGATTTTTACACTTCACATTATAAATCAAAACTATGTTGTGTTTTGTTATTCGTTAAAGTTGTCCAACATTTTGTTGTATTGAGAACATTTGATTCCATTTCTCATTGGGCGTTTTCATTTATATAATTTTCAATTATATTGTACATGTGCAATGATTTCATATTTTGAGCCTTATAGCCATAGAAAAGGAATTTGTAAGGCAGAGAGCATGGTGCTGTGTGCACTTATGTTGCCTTTAGGTTTACAGTCTTTGGTCACCTTAGAGTTATGTATGTTAGTATGGTGTCCCTGCCAACTTCAGAGAGTTGTCTCATACATTTTTAATAATATCATTTTTAATTTGATTTCTATTGTAAGATCCCTAAGCTTTTATTTTTATATTTCCAAAGCTAAGGCTGACTCATTATGTTGTGAAATTTTCAGTGCTTTTATGAATCAAAATGTCATATTTATGCTATGGTGGTAACAAGTAGAAAGATTTTGGTACTGCAAAAAAGTGCCTATGCCTCCCCGATTGAACACCATATTTCCTAATTACTGACAGTCACTGATCGGTTTGTCATACCTGTATAGGATTCTCTTTTTAACAATTTTATTTCAAAGCCATATGATAAATTCTGTTTTTTAAGGTCTACTTCAAGTTAAGATTTATCTAAACATTTCCATGGGTTGAAAGCTCTTTAAAATAACATTATTTGTATTTATTGTATCACAGACTGTTTATTTATTTATATGCTGAAGGCCACGCTGGTCATTTCAAGCTGGGTTCACTGTGTATAGAGCTGCTATAATTCATTAGTGCACGGTTTCAGGGGGACATGTATTTTCAACTCATCGAGGCAACCACCTGGGAGCATGTTTCAGGATAAAATGGTAAAGCAATGAGAGGCTTTGTAAGAAACTGTCTGATTGTCTCTCAAAGTAGCTGAACCACTTTACATTCCAGCAATTGAGTCACGAGAATCCCTTGTCCTGTGCTCACTTGCGAGAAAATGACTTTGTAAGGTTTGGAGATGGAAAACATTTTATTTATTAGGTCAGTAAAATCATCTTCTTGTTTCATTTTGAATTTTCCAAAATGAAATTATTTGAATTTGAGTAATATGCCCATGTATTTATTTTTAGTTAAATTCTTCTTGGTTTGCATATTTGATCAGATATTCTGGATATTTTATTTTTATTTTTAAAACGTATTTACATAAAAATAATTTGCCATATTAAATTAAAGTTAATTGACATAGATTCTGCAAACCTTTACCAAGTATGTTGCATGCTTTTCATTCTCTTTTAAGGGACTTTTTTCGCCACAGTTAGAATTTTTTAAATCTTGATCTACCCTCGTGATCAATCTTTTATTATGTGTCCATGTTCTCATTGTGATGTATCTAAAAAAACCCTCTCATTACCAAGTGTAAACTCATTCATATTTTCTAATTTTATAGTCTTATTTACATTTTGGTCAGTAGTCCATATTATTTTATTAGTATTATTGCTATTGTTATTATAGATGCTGTGAGGTATGTGCAGGACCTCATATTGTTGTTGGACTGGAAAGGGTGTGGGGCAGGCTGTCATAAGCAGAGACCAGGTTGATTTGAGACATTCTAGGTTTATTCCTGCTAGGGCTTACAGAAGGAAACGCCCAGTGGACTGCTTCACAAATCCAGTGAGAATCAAACAAGTTATAGACCCCAAACTTCCTTTCAGGTTGCAGTGGGGGTTGGTTTACAAGTTTACAGTCATCAGAGGATAAAACGGAGCAAAGTTCACAGAAAGAATTTACATTTCCCCAAGGGATTACGACAGCATCAATTTCTGTCTTCATTACTCCAGGGACTGTCACACCATTACCCTCTAAAGTTTCAGTCTCCTTGCTCCTCTAAATGGTCATGCTTCCCCTTCCTGAATTAGGAGTATCTGGAATAATGAACAGGCTTTTAACTAAGTTTAAAAGGAATTTAATGGAGGGGAATGAGCTGTTATGTTCTTGGTCCCTTTTAACAAACTAAATCTCAACCAATTATGATACATTTTCACTGTTGATTAACAACATGTTACCACTTCCCCTTTCCTATATCAAGAGGGATTTAATTGCTCCAACTGTTCCATTCAGGAGAAGATGTGGAAGAGTGCGTATGCTCATTGTGCCTCATTTTGTACCCAAACCATTATACCACAATTGCATTGAGTTCAGTGTGTATTTAGTGATAATAATGTCAACCCAGGTATTCTGTCATGACCTTACTAAGAAATTAATCCTGCTTTTAAAACACAGAACCTGTAATTCATTTTCTGATAAAGTGATATTATGCCTTTTATTATTCACCTCTATGTCATTTTAATGCTCTCCCTGGTAATTAACATATCTAAAGTGCACAAGTGAATTTGTATAGCTCAATGCATTTTAGCTCTGTATACACATAAGCTTTCTACTCCTATGAAGTGTTACAGTCTTGGAAACTCACAGGGGCAGTTCCACCTTGTCCCATTGGGTCACTATGAGACAAAATTGACTCGATGACAGAGAGTTATTTTTTTGTAAGCATGTATACAATTCAGCACACACGGTCCCCATGCGTGTTTGACCACTCTCCACTACCTTACCCCATCCTGATTATCTTCATCTGATAATGATATTAACCAAGCTCAGGGTGGAGTTACCTCACCTTACCACCTGTGGCAATGACCAGGTCACAACCCATGGGTGGATGATCTACATGAGCACCCCTAGCTGGCCACACCGGGGGATCCCTCTTCTTACTTGTGAACTTTTGAGCAGAAGGAAGAACATTAACAAGGGTAGAAAATCGAATTAACCCAGAATTCTATTGAAGTTGAAGATGTTTGCTAATTTTCAAACACAACCTGTGAGTGGAACTCAGAGTGAGCCCAACACAAAGTTCCCATGCAGACAGGGCAAGTCTGGAGGGTGTTTAGGATGCTTGAAGTATAGGAACCCACCTAACCGAGGGTGCAGATGCAAGATCACTATTATTGTTCATTGAAACAGGGTTATTCTCACATAGCGGGGATTAACATAGAGCAGTGATTCCATTCCTATTTATTCCTTGAGTTTTCATAACTTGTAATCAATGATATTGCATTCCATTTTATTAATTAAGATACCGTGCTTTCTCAAGCAAAACAATATTCTGGTTGTTAGTTTTCATTAAATCGGTTGTGAATAATAGTCTCTCTGTACAATACACTGAAACAGCGGTTTGTCCAGCACCATCCTCATAGTCTTTCCCATGTGTGAGAGCATTGTTGTAATCACAGTCAATCCATCTTGATGGCCCTGTCCTTTCCCAATATTAGTGCCTCCTGATAATATATCCAAAGTTTGTGTGACAAACTTGTCATCTTAACTTCCAATGAGAATTCCGGATGTGCTGCTTCTGAGACAGGCTTTTTTTAAATGATAGAAAATGAACTCTGATCATATGAGAAGGCTGCTTTGTAAAAAGAGGGACACACCTTGCTCCCTCCCCTGCTCCATTCAGAAATATACTATTTAACATGCTCATTGTTGTATGAATCTTACCATACAGATTGGCGACACTTTTGAAGACATTGGAGTCTATGGTATTCTGTTTAGCATGCTAATCCAGAGACCAGAAATATGAGTTTATTTACAAGTTCAGCCCCTTTGCATGACTGGGAATACTTAACAGTCTGACTTTAGGCGAACACAAGGGGGTGATGATTCTGCTAGCATATACATATAACTTATATTAGGTTCGTTTAAATAATAAAATTAAAAACCATGAAAGGAAGGTCATCAGATGCCCCAATACTCTCAATATATCTTCAATTCTTTTTTTTCATTCATCTACATTCCTTGTATGAATATACGGTATTATACTGTGCCAGAATTTTGTATGGATTTTTGTAAGTATAAGTTTTCCAAGATGTTGTCTCCTGGGTATTATGTGTGTTGTAGTTGTTGTTTTATTGTTAGGTGCTGTTCATTCAGGTCCAACTCATAACAATCATAGACACAAAAGAACAAAACACTGCCCAATTATGTGTCATCCTCAATATAATTCTTAAGTTTGACCCCATTATTACAGCCACTATGTCAGGCCATCTCAACGAGGGCCTTACTTTTTATCACTGTCCTCTACTTTGCCAAGTATGATATGTTATCTCACTCCCTTTTCCAAGGACTGGGTTCTCTTGATATCATGTGCAAAGGGAGTGAGGTAACATATCGCCATCCTTGTTTCTAAGGAGCATTCTTGATTCATTCTTCCAAGAAAGATTTATTGGTTTCTTTGGCCAAATCAAAAGCAAACTCACTGCCATCATGTTAATGCTGACTCATAGCAAGTCCCTGTGGGTCCCTGTGGATATCCAAGACTGTAACTCTTTATAGGAGTAGAAAGTCCAGTCTTTCTCTTAAGGAGCCATTGCTGGTGGTTCAGGCGCACTGGTTAAGCATTAGGCTAAGATCACATGGTCGGTTCCTTTGACAGACCATGGTAATGCCAATATTCCTTGACAGCACCACAATTCAAATGCAATGTTTATAAATCCTATTTAGTCAACGTTCAATTTTCATATGCATATGAAGCAATTGAAAATACCAAATACCATCATCTGAGTTATTCTTGGTATGATGATACCTAGCAGTATATTTGTTTTTGGAAAAGACATGTTTGCCAAATATAGTAATATTTTTGGTCATTTGGAGGTTGTGTGACAACAATGGTACATTCACATGTGTAAATATAGACTAATGTAGGTGTCATGAATCAGAAGAGTTATGGCCTGGTTTGTAGTGAATATTTTAATTTATTATCTATTTATATACCTATTTATCCTCCTGTGGGTCCTACATGGTTTGTCTATCTCTCCCTCTCTTTGGATATCTCTATCTATCTATCACTGGAAATAAGAGTCCTTGATCTGTGGCTGCATAACGCTCCCTGAACAGAATGTATCCGGGTGAAACAAAGAGCTCAGGGAGAGGAAGTTATCATAAGGGCACTGCCAGCATCATTGTTTGAGTGAGAGGAGCAGGCCTAGGGACCTCACTTTATCCTGTAGGCCTTTATGTACAAATGCACTTCCCACATGCAAATACCTCTTAGGCAGCCAGATGAAACCACAGCATGAACACACTTAAATTCTGACTCCTTCTCACCCTGGTGCGTGTTCCCTGGGTATCATGGATCTTATGGACATGAAGGTCAATCATGTGTGGGTTCTCCTATTTATCATGGCAACTCCGGAAGGTGAGTGCTTCAGGGACTCATACATGAAGTCTGGGGATGCAGCATCTGACACATGACTCACTGGGATTCTCTTTATCCCCAGGTGTCCTGGCCCAGGTGCAGCTACAAGAGTCAGGCCCTGGACTGGTGAAGCCCTCACAGACCCTGTCTCTCACCTCTGTTGTCTCTGGGTTTTCCTTAACAAGCAATGCAGTGAACTGGATCCGCCAGGCTCCAGGAAAGGGACTGGAGTGGGTCAGTGATATATGGAGTGGTGGGAGCACACACTATAATCCAGCTCTCCAGTCCCGAGTCAGCATCACCAGGGAAACCTCCAAAGGCCATGTTTATTTAAAACTGAGCTCCGTGAATCCTGAGGAAACAGCCATGTATTACTGTGCTAGAGACACAGTGATGGGAAGTCAGTGTGAGCCCAGACACAAACCTCCTTGCAACAGGCCATGGTTTCTGCAGATGCAGGCAAATGAAGTGTTTTTCTCAGGATGCTTTCCTCTCAGAAGCTGTGGTTTCCCCACCTTGTCAGCACCTATCTTGGGATCCCCATGCACAGTGATTCTAGGGAACCTTCATATATCTGGACATGCCTTCTCTTCATTGGAATGGGCTTTGTCTATCTTTGAACATCTATCCAAAATCAGAGTGCACAGTAATATGGCTTGATGATATCTATTTTCAATTGACTGTATTAACCAGTATCATTTATTATCAAAGCTAAAAATATTCCAAATATCAAAACTCATTATTCCTCTGTGGGTTTCTGAGACTGTAACTGTTACAGGAGTAAAAAGCCCCTTCTTTCTTCTGTGGTGCAGCTGGTGGTTTCTAACTGCTGTCATGCAGCCCTCATCCCAAAGCATAACCACTCCATCACCAGTGATCCTTGTGGAAATATTAATGCAGGAAAATATTCTCATGTGAATCAGGATTTTTCTCCAAGCCATCAGATAGCTGGCCAATGTATCATTCCAGGGAATGCTCACGAATACACATTTACGTAACAATCTTAACTTAGAACTAGATACTCTTGCCCATGTTGGTATTGTTTGGTACCCTTGAGTTGGTTTCAACTCCCAGAGAGCCTATGTACCACAGGATGAAATACTGCCCAGAAGTGCACTATCCTCACAGTCATTCCTCTGTTGCACCCATCATTGCAGCCTGAGTGACAATCCACTTCCTTGAAAGTCTCTCCCTTATTCATTGTCATTCTGCTTTACCAAGCACAAGACCATTCTCTGGGTACCAGGTCCTCATGATGACATCCCGCAATAAGTGAGATAAAGTCTTACGTGAATGCAAGAAATATTCAAGATGTGCTTAATCCAAGACAGACCTGCTTGTGCTTTAGGCAGCCCGTGATATATTTAATATTATTCTCTAACACCATTACCCAAACGAACCAATTCTTGGATATTGCTAATAGGGTGTTTGGCCATTATTGGAGTCACTCTTAGTTTCTACAACCACGGAAGGTGTTTCTGGTATTACAGACAGTGCCCTGGGTTGCTATTAAAATTTCACATCCAGGATTACTTTGAGTCTCTAACAGCCATCCTGTGCCCTAACCTTGGATGCTTACAGCTCTATAAATAGGTGACAAGACTTTTACTACCAATAATTAGCCAAGACACAGAGAACTTCAACATAAAAACGCTGATAAAAACAGAGTATTATGATATACATTTCCTTTTGCTAGGTGTGTTTCCCTCATAAAACATATACCCTAACCCCTTGCACTGTCATTCCACCTGGGAAGAATGCCATGTGTTATTTATTCATTTTTGATGGTGTTAAGTGATTCAGTTCTCGGTGATTCAATGGAGAACAGAACTAAATAATACCTAGTTCAGCCACATAATCACCATTAATATTTTGAGCTCCTTATTACAGCCACTGAGTCAATACATCTCATGATGTGCCTCCTTCGTCACTGATTCCCCTGCTTTATCGTGGATGAAATCTTTCTCAAGGGACTGGTGTCATGATAGCATGTCCGAAGTACAGGAAACAAGATCTCACTGTCCTTAATTCTGAGGGACTCTCTGCCTCTACTCCCTTCACAACAGATCTGTGTGTTTTATTGTCAGCCCACCCAGGCACTTTCAACATTCTTTGCAAGCACCATAAGTCAAAAGCCACCATTGTTTTCTATGGCCCTTATTATTCTTATTCCAGAGTTTATATTCATATAATAATATGGAAAACATCATGATGTGGGTTCTCAAAGTTATATGAAAAAAACCTGTCATGTACGACTCTTGGTGTAGAAATAGAAAGAGACGTGATGCTGTGGCGGAAAAAGTATTATGTTGCTCAACACAAGATCCGGGATTCAATCCAGGCAATGGTTCCTCCTGAGTCAGATGATTTTGTCTACTCCTGTAAATATTTCCAGTCAGAGAAAGCCTAAGGAGCAGTTCTAATGAGCCTTAGAGGGGTCCTGTGAGTCACAGTAGATGCACTTGCAGTGAGTTTCACTTTTGAGGATAAGACTGCCCATATTTCTATCTCAATTGCTTGATTTACTAATTTTCCCTCAGTGTTGAAGAATATGTGGTCTGTTAATAGCTCTCAGACCTCACAATGAATAAATTAATGTGTGAATTAGTGGATGCATTTGTTCAAATTAAACAATGCAGGCACACTTTAACCTTGGTGATTTTATTATTGCAAATGTTGGATTCTGGGGAGGCTACAAATTCAATGTATAACCTGTGGGTCAGACACATCACTCCCATCTTTGACATCTGAGTGTCATCAAACTTGTTCAAGTACAGTCTTTGGGGTCTCTTCCTTGTGGACCCGTGGATCATGCCCATTAACATGCTATGCAGTCCCCACCTCTTATACACCCCCTTTTGCCCCCAAATCACGGGATCAGAGCCTACTGAATCAGGGAATCTTTGCCACAGAAATGTCTGCCTCTTTTCTCCTTTACCTTCTGATGATGCCGAGTGTCCCATCTGGCTGTGTCCTAAAGTTTCAATCCATTAATTTGCAAAGGGACAATATTTTTGAAATTGTCTTCTGAGATCTTCGACCTTGGATTAATTAAGTAGACTCTGTTGTCTGACCATTGACTGTGTATATAGATAAATCCATTCTGGTATCTTCTCTTGAAACTGGCTAATTCACACCCAGAAAACCTAAAACATAAGTGAGTCTTTGTTCTGGTGGACATATCTGGAGGAGTGTCTTAGGGATTCAGAGACAAAAGTCTAGCGATAATTCACTTGAAAATATGGCTCAGGATGATTGTCCTTTGTCCCATAGATTGATCTCAGGTGCAGTTATAGGGACTTCCCTCCCATGCCACCAGTTCTCAAACATTCAACTTCCTGCTGATGAGTCGATTAAGACTCATAGCAGCCACCCAGGACAAATCATAACTGTCCCTTTGGATTTCTGAGAATACAACTTTTCAGGATAAGAAAGCTGCATCTGTCTCCAGAGGAGTAGATGGTTGTCTTGAACTGTAGAACTTGCAATTAATAGTGTACTGTGCAATCCCCTACACAACAGTATCTCCAAGATATGGAGTGGTAGTTTTGACTGTGCTTATTCTGAGTCTATTTCATTTCTTTTAAAACTTGATGGGCAATTTATTTTAAAACTTAGAGAGTAATTACTATGTACTTAAAGAAAGGTGCTGGGATCTGAACCAGAATTTCATCACAATTATGGATCACTTTGGGTGTGTTTTTTTTCTCTCACAAAGTTAAGAATTCCTGTTCATGAACATGACCCCTTTTTCTAATTAGGTGTGTATCTTTTGGTATCTTATAGTACTGCTTTTTTAATAGTTCTATTTGTACAATATTCTTGCTTCTATGCTTAGGTTTATTCCCATTTATTTTGCTTATAGTTGGCTATTGTAAATGGTAGCATTCTTGATATCCTTTTGAGAGCTTTCTCTATAGGTATGTGGGAATCAAACTTCTTTTTCTTTTTTTTTCTTTTTTCTTTAAACAATTTATTGGGGCTGATACAATTCTTTTCACAGTTCATACATATACATACATCAATTGTATAAAGCACATCTGTAGAGTCTTTGCCCTAATCATTTTTTTCTCTTTTCTTCTTTTACATTTTATTAGGGACTCAAACAACTCTTACCACAATCCATACATATACATACATCAATTGTATAAAGCACATCCATACATTCCCTGCCTCAATCATTCTCAAGGCATTTGCTCTCCACTTAAGCCCCTTGCATCAGGTCCTCTTTTTTCCCCCCTCCCTCCCCATTCCCCCCTCCCTCATATGCCCTTGGTAATTTATACATCGTTATTTTGTCATATCTTGTACCTTGGTACCTTGTCTTCAGTGATCATATCAAGAAGGTGAGCATCACGGAATGCCAGTTTAACAGAACATAGTATTCTTGCAGTGAGGAAGTACTTGAGTGTAGGCCCCAATGTCCATCTGCTACCTTAATACTAAACCTATAAATATATGCACATAGATGTAATTTCCTATCCTCATATAAAAATATATTTACATATGCATGTGCCTTTATTTAGACCTCTAGAAGTGCCCTTTGCCTCCTAGCTCTTTCCTCTATTTTCTTTAACTTTCCTCCTGTCCCACTATCATGCTCAGCCTTCATTTGGGTTTCAGTAATTCCTCTCAGCCACATTACCCTTAATCATGCCTTACCAGGCTTCCGACACCCTCCTCACCACCAATTTGGATCACTTTGTTGTTCCCTTTGCCCTGGATTTGTTAACCCCAATACCTTTCCCCCCACCTCCACGTCTTCCATGTCCCCCCAGAACTGTCAGTCCCATTGTTTTCTCCACCAGATTGTTCATCCTGCCTATCTTATTTAGACACACATGTGGAGATAATAACATGCACAAAAACAAGACAAAGCAAAACAAAGTAACAAAAAAACAAACAACAACAATAAAATATCCAATGACAAAACAACAACAAAGGAAAGCCTATGGTTAATTCAAGGACTGTTTGTTGGCCTTTAGGAGTATTTTCTGGTCAAGTCTGATGGGGTGCCAAGCCCTGACCCCAAAGTCTGTTTTTGGTATTCCCTGGGCACTTTGTTGCTCTGTTCCCCTTGCTGTTCTGTTGCACAACCTTCTTGTTTTTTGCCTCCGTTTGTTGGGGGACCAGATTGGGTGAAATTCCCACACTGTGTCTCCAGTGCTGTCCCCTGTAGGGCTATGAGTCTGTGCGGGATGTTGTGTCTCATAATGGGGCCAGACATATGGTCTTCTCTGTGGATTGGCTGCTCTGAACGGGAATATTGTCCTCCAGTCCTGGTGGGCCAGGATGTGTTCCACTATCTCTCTTCCTCCCCCTTAATTTGCTCCTATGTTCTCTACTCAGACATGTCCTTCTTGAGCTGCAGCTTCAGTGCTGTCCACTGAAATAAATTACTCTGGGGGCTACAAATATTCTTAATAAGCTGAAAAGTTCTCCCCGGACTATGGAAATCAACACCTTGAGCTTTACACTCAATGGCATGGATTTCTTTCCCATGCCCCAAGCCACAGGGTGATATTTGGTCAGTCATTTAATCCAGTTGCTCTCAGTACTTTCCAATTTGGAATTTGTAGAGTAATATGGGCCCAATGAAAGGGCAATCATATTTATTCCACTTTTCTACTATTGTAGAGAAATCATGAATAATTCTTTACAGCTTAAAATTATACCTGCTTGGTTATTTCATGACTGTGATTAAGACATTATGTGAAGAAGTCAGTCTCATCCGTGTCCACATTCAATGTCTCCATGGGAATCTAATGGGTGAGTGAAGATGGTACTCTCATACATTCACCTCTCTTGCTACTCGAGGCTGTAGCATGAGAGCTAAGTGATAACTAAAGCCAAAAATCTTGTTCCAGCACACCTGGACCACTGCTTTTTCTCCTGAGTGTCCTCCCAATGTAGCTTCTGTGCGCCTTGAGAAAGCCAAGGAACAAAATGAAAGTTAGTTTAAATTATATACATTGTTTAAATGATATATATTTCATTTAAACTATACTACACGCACGAATTTCAGTGTTTAAATAGTTTCTCAAACTGACCTTTGTGTTCTCTGAAGTGCCAACTTGCAATAGAAGCTGATGAACTATTAAGAAATGTCACATACCAGAAGATTTCCGAAGAATTAGACTAAGTGTGTGTGCCTGTGTATATATACTCTCTATACCTTTATAATCTACTTAAAATGATAGAACTATTGACATAAGGGAAACGATTAGTTGTTGAACTATGTGACCTAAATTCACCATCTTGAGCTGTGAACATGGGAGTCATAAAAGCAGATAGTTTTATCTCCACAGGTCTATAAATTATGTAAAAAAAAATTGTGGACCCTATTCCTCTAAAACAAAAGTAAACCAAACAAATTATCTTCATCTTTACTTCTATGGAAATTCTCAGGAGTACAAAACAGATTTGTTAGTTCTTGAAACTTATGGTGTATTCAGTAATCTTTGCCTATACCATCATTCAAATATACATTAAGTTTTCATTGGTCTTTTAAAATTCATTGTCAAGATTTCTTTTCCATATTAGGTGATAGAGAATGACATGGCTGGGGTAAGCCATACCGTAGTCCCAACAATGACATTAAAATATTTAATGATTTTTTAAAGAAATTTCTTTTACCTTGTATTTATTGCCTGCTTCTTATATTGATATTGATTGTGAATTTAGGTGAAATGAATTCTGTGACTGCAGTATTTTCTTGTTTTTTTCATGACATTTTTTGGAACCACTTGAGAGGACTAAATATTTCTATATAATGAATTATAAACCACATTGAAGGCTCTAATCATTTGTATCCATCAGTGAGTGCTCAATATCTCTACATATTGGTGTCATCTGTGTGTCATAGTCATTGGACTGCTAACTGAAAAACTGTCCGTGTGAATTAATCAAGTTTTTCTGTTCTCTTCCCATAAATATTTACAGTCAAAAAATTTGTAGAGCATGGCTATGAGTCAGGAGAGACTCAATGACATTTTGTTATGGGCTCTATGAAAGACACTTCTAAGAAATATAAAGCAAAAGTCATGGAAAGGGTATATTTGTAGAAACCAACTGAGATAATGGTCTTATATACAAAATATGAACCAAGTTCTTAAAACTCAATAAATAAAAGTGACAGGAGACTACTTGTTTTTAGGTACTATTTTTAATGTTGAAGCTATTTGGTTGCTGTGATGATTACCTATCATTTATAATCTTTGTAATGTTCTTGATTCCCGTAATCTCTAACAGTATGGTGTACACTTGTTTTTTCTGTTAAGGCATAAGTGCTAGGTAGATAGACGATAGATTGACAGATTGACAGAGAGATTGCTTGTGTTAGGCCTGGTTGTCTAGAGAATTCAAACCAGTCACTCAAATAACGAGGTATAAATTACCAAGGGCATATGAGGGAGGGGGGAAAGGGGAGGGAGGGGGGGGGAAGAGGACCTGATGCAAGGGGCTTAAGTGGAGAGCAAATGCCTTGAGAATGATTGGGGCAGGGAATGTATGGATGTGCTTTATACAATTGATGTATGTATATGTATGGATTGTGGTAAGAGTTGTTGGAGTCCCTAATAAAATGTAAAAGAAGAAAAGAGAAAAAAATGATTAGGGCAAAGACTGTACAGATGTGCTTTATACAATTGATGTATGTATATGTATGAACTGTGAAAAGAATTGTATCAGCCCCAATAAATTGTTAAAAAAAAAGAAATAGCTTTATATGAAGAAGTAATTACATATTGACAGAAACATCCCAGCCCAGTCCAACTCAAGTCCATGAGTACGATACTATTCCATAGTTCTTCTTTGGACTCATGCAGCCACATGCAATGATGCCGAATGCAGGAATATCACATGATGGTAGGTACAAACTCTTGTGGATCCAATGTCTCTACAGCATAAAGATGAAGACACAGAGTTGGGGGTGGGAGTGGGTTCCAATGTTCCTCCTTATGAGAAAACCATGCCCACAAGGAGGTACCATCAATCTGTGACCTCAGTGACAGGCTAGATTTTACCGCATTATATATTTTCAATTTGACCTGAAATTGTGTAACTACCATACTGATAGTGATAGATAAATGATAGATAGATAGATATGACAGATATTGATAGGGATAAATATTCTAACAGTTTTATTAGTATGTCATCCACATGTCATACAATTCAATAATTCAATCATGTCAAGAATAGTTGTGAAGTTATCACCATTTTCAATTTTAGAACATTTTCTTCTTCCTTGTAGTCATTATTATTCATGAACTAAGTTTTGTAATTGTAGCAAAAATATACACAACAAAACATTCTCCAATTACACAACTTCTACATGTATAATTCAGTGCCATTAATTAAAATGTTTCATGTTGTACAATGATTATTCGTATCCTTTTCCAAATTCATCCACAACCATCAAACTCAATGATCCCTAAGCAACAGTGCTTTCTCCTTCAACCACGGTAATCATTGGTCAACTTTGGCTTCTATTTGTTTGTTTTAGTAGCAATATTCTTCATACAGTATTCAAATATCACACGCTTCTATGTAGAGATAAATTGCTTTTAAAATGAGTTGCATAGACATCATCACAATCATTACAAGTGCTTCTTCCCCCTCCTGTACTGACTGTATGCTCCCCCAATTCCCTCACTGTCCCCGCCTCCCCTTCACACATCCCCCCTAAATCATTGCATTACCTATTGTTTCTATGCATCTACTCCTGTGCTTCACAGTCTGGGAAACCCAACAGAAACCAAAACAAACCGGCAAGAAGAAGAAAATAAGAATATAAAGATCAAAATAAAAATAAAGATTAATAAAGAAAATACCACCAACAATATCTTAAAAGCCCCTCCCCCCCCCAAAAAATCTTAAAAGCCAGAGAAGAAATTACTGTAGTGGATAAAGTGAGGAATACTTGAAGCTACAGCAAATTCATGTTGAGTCAAGAGAGAGGTTAACTGAAAAAGTATCATATTATACTATGGTGTGATTGAACATAATCAGGATTACAATGATCTCTGGCTGATAGTAAAGCTGTTCTAGACCCTTTCCTGTGTTTAAAGAGGATATGCCAGAGATTTACTCTCACTAGATGGTTTCCAGATGGATTTGGGGTCCCCACTGTCCTACATACTTTCCTATAAATTTTTTTGTTTTGTTTTTCACAATTAAACTTTGCTATTTTTCCCTCACCATATTTGGATTTTGTTATCTTTGCATCACACATGTGCTTCATCCATGTGGACTTAGTTGACACCTCACTTAGATTAGTGACTGTTTGAATACAAACCGTTAAGACCCCAGACACTATTCCAGTTGTTAGCGGGGCGCCATGTGCTTTCTTCACCACACTGCTGTAGCTCCCTTACCTTCAGTGATTGTTTCATTAAGGTCAGTATTGAGCAGGCCCTGTTATCAGAACTAACTGTTCTTGGATTGGGAATAGAGTTAAGTGGGAGCCTATAATCCATCTGCTCTGGTTTACTTTGGTGGTCATATTATGACAAAAAGACCACCACCACCACCACCACCACCACCAACAACAACAACAACAACAACAGCAGCAGCAACAACAAAAAGGCGTAAAACAAAGCCCCCTCAGATGTGATTGCATTGATAGCATCAATAATTTATCCAATGACATAGAATTTAAGATACTGTTGATATGAGGGGTTTATGCAAGTATATAACTTTGAGGTGCAATCCACGAGTTGTTGCTTTGTACAGAAAGATTTCTTAATTGAATGACCTCTGCTTACACTGAGCATGGTTCTTGGTGTTAGGGAAAATTTACTTTTATCAGTTGTTACAAGTGCAGGTACTTGCCTATCAGATTAAAACTGTTCATATTATTGCAAGGAACGCATTGAGGTATTAAATATTTGGTGGTTCTCAGTGTCACTGCATTGGACACCCACTAAGCCAGGGATGTCCAATGACCAACATTTCCACAGTTTTTCCCTCCCCTGCCTTAAAAACAGTTCAATCCTTAATCAAGGGTACAGGTAGATTTGGTGTATTGCTCAGTGCATTCAGTAGGGCTTCTACTCTGTGTCCTCCTGATGTGGCCCTTGGCCTGTAAGGCCAACATCTACAGTCATCATAGTGTTTACTCCATAGCATCATAAAATCAGTTTATTGACCACTTAGGTTCCCAACAATTATTGTTTAGCATCCCTCACGAAGTGAGGTTGCTCCTCCTCATTTACCAACCAAACCCAGCAACAAAAATATCAACACATCCTTTCAAATGTAGTTGCCCCCGTCCCCTGGTCTTACTTTGATGTTCCAGTAAGGTTCTCCCTTCATTCCTTTGGGGGGCTGCTCATTTGTCAGAGCCTTCTCTCACTGTTGTACAGCATCAAATGGAAAGTCTTTCCCCTTTTCCCCTTTCTTGACAGAGTGACCCAGCCAATGTGAGGTCTCCTTGTTTGAGGTGATTCTTACAAAGTGCACACAAGGGAGATGATGCATGGTTCATGGTTTTTGTTGTTGTTTTTAGGAATGCGTTGTTTTTATGAATGCATTGTTTTCCATTATGTGTACACACCATAGTTTCTTAATTCATGCTTCCACTATGGGACATTTGTCTGCTTCCAGTTTTTGCTATTGTGAATTGTGCTGCTTTGAATATGGGAAAGCATACAATTACACATATTGTGTCTCATTTCGTTGGGGTATAAACTTAATAGTAGTATTGATGGGGCATATGGAATTTCTGTTCCCAGTTGTGTATGTACTGCCATATCATTTTCCATGGTGCTTTATTTACTAGTCCACTATACTGAATACTAGTTCCAACGTCTACACATCTTCTCCAGCATTTGTTGTTTCCTGTGGGTTTTGTTTTGTTGTTGTTTAATTGGGCTAGTATTATGGGTATAAAGTGCTATCTTGTTGAGGTTTTAATTTGCATCTTCCTGATGACTAGTCATCACAACCATTTTTTATGTTTGTTAGCATCTGTACTTCATTTTGGAGAAATGTTTGCTTATGTCTTTTCCCCTCTTCTTAATTAGTTAGTTTGTCATTTTCTTATTGAGTTGTTGTAGAGTTCTGTACATTTTGAAGATTAGATCTTTGTGTGATATGTTGTTGGTAACCCCCTACCCCCATGCCAGTTTGTGGGCTCTCATTTTAATCTGCTGATAAAATATTTCACTTTGCATAAGTGATGTAATTCTAGATGTTCTAGTCATCTATCTTGTCTTCCTCTGTGTGTTCCTCTTTCATTGTACTTAGTGGTCTCTGCATGAGCTGCAATAGAATACTTATATTTGTTACAGCTTTCTCATCGATGATGTGGATAGCTTTGGGTTTTACATGCATTTATGGGTGAATTTAGTCCATTGACATTCAGTGAGATTCTTGACAGGTATATATTTGTTACCGACATTTTTCTTTACATTTGTTAATGTTTTGTGTGAGTCTTTAATGTGTATTTTCATAGTTTCATTGTTTTTCCTATATTAATTTATTGCTTTCAGTGTCGCTCTGGGTATGTTTATTTTTGTTAGGAATTGTTTTTATGTTGGTTTCAAATAAATGTGATGGTGTTATTGATGGCCATAGTATTTCACTGGATTTTGGGTTTGTTTGTTTTTTTAACAGAGTGGTGGTCTTGTTCTTGTGAATTCTTTTAAATTCTTTTAAAAATCATTTTATTAGGGATTCATACAACTCTTATCACAATCTATATGTGAATTTTTGAATTTCTTCTTCTCTTACAATGCTTTTATTTCTCCATCATCTTTGAGTGATATTTTTGCTGGGTAAAATATTGTAAGTTCACAGTTTTTTCTTCCAGTGTTCTGTGTAATTCACTCTATTTTCTTCTTGCCTGCATAGTTTCCATTGAGAAATCTGAAGATATGCTATTTTGACCCATTGTATATAATTGTTCTTTTTTGTTGTTGTTGCTATCTTCACTTACATTTTCTTCCCTTACCAATTGATATTAGACATAGTGAATACGTTGTGCAGGGTAGTTTTCCATTTGGGGTTTCTCCTGATTGTAATTCTTTTAGCTTCCTGAATAATTATCATTTCATCCTTAGACATTGAGGAAATTTTTCTTAAGAGAATTCTAATACTATTCCTTGTTTGTATGTATTTTTTTCCTTCCTGTTCTGGATTCCCATTAGATATGTTGTTCCTCTTGATTGCATCCTACATTGTTCTTAAAGTTTTTCTATTTCTCTTTTGCATTTTATTTTACTTGGAGTCAACAGATTTATCTTCAAGCCCACTAACTCAGGTTTCTCTCTCTTCTCTTCTGCTTCCTTTTTAGAGTGTTTTGTAATGCTGCTATTGTATTGTTTAATTTTTTATTCTGTGGCATATAGTGAACTTACCAGCTTTTTTCTATTGTTTTACTTTTCCTCTCAGTCTCTCCCTTCATCTGTTGTATGAGTGCTATCATTATTCTTTTAATATATTTCTCTGGTAATTCCATAGCCTGTTCAGTTTCAGACATTGCATTTAGTTCTGTTTGGAATTTGGTTGTTTGTTTCTCTTTCTTGTGTGTGTGTGTGTGTGTGTGTGTGTTTAACTCTGTTAGATAGTACAGTAGAGGGGGCAGTGGACAGTATGAACTGTATGAGGGAGAGTGTTAGATTAGGTTTTATTTGGGTAGATTAAAAAGTAGAAGACGAAGTGTTGGAGGAGGGAGAAACAAAGAAAAAGTAAGCAAAAAAAGTGAGAGATCCTGTAGTGTTATTTTGTAGGTTAAATGAAAGGAAATTAGGTCTCCCAAATGTACTTGTTGCTATGACCAGAAAATGGGTAATGCTAATAGATCAGGGGAAAAGATAGTAAATTTTAAGAATAGTGTTAGATTTTATTTTCATTAGAATGAGATAGAAAGAAAATGTTGGAAGAGAATAAAAGAAGGGGACAAATAAAAGATAGGTTAAAAGGGATAAGAAATCAACCTTTAAATATTAAAGAAGGAAAGGGTAAACGTAAAGTTTTAAAAAATAATAGAAAAAATGATACTAGAGTAAGAATCGTGAGAGCTCTTTATATATGTTTGTTTTGGCTCTAAGTTTTGCCCAGGAGCATTGTCTCTGATGTGGGTGCTAACTTCTGGATTGATGATGGGTTCAAAAACTGGAAAACAAATTTAAGTGAATGCAAAAAAAGTAAATTAACATTACCCCCCCACCCCCCAGTTCTTACGTATACCAGCACATAATGAAGTCCTGATTAAGAATGAATTATAAGAAGAGTGCACAATTTGTTTTAGATATGGAGGGATTATAGGAATGATAGAACACAGAGCAACAACAATGCTAGCAAAAGAACATCTGCTGTCTAAACCTTGTCCTTGGGGAAGCTAAGGGTGTGTGGATCAGGAGTTTTTGAGCAGTTGGGGACAGTGTCTGGTAGTGTGATGATTTTATAACATGTAAGAGTAGGGTTGATATTAAGACTAGTGGAATGGTTTTGGTACCTGGTATGGCTGAGACTCCTGAATTTTTATGATTTAGGTTAAATATCTAAAGATGACAGACCTCTAGTAAACAAGGTCAGAGGAGTTGGGGTTCTCTCTTTTCTGGATGATGGACGTGACTAAATAGGACTGGAAGAACGGGTCTGTGGGGGTACCTCCCCCCACAAAAAACCCAAAACACAACCAAAAGAAACGGGAAAAGCTCCACTGGGAAAAGTTTTTGTAATATGCACTTTTTTTTCCCATTAGGCAAGCATTGAGTTAGTTCACCCAGTGATGTCTCCTGGGAAGATTCCTTCTGATCACAGTGAGTTTTGTCGTGAAAGCAATTTTGCTTGAACCTCGAATTTGTGATGGCCAATTTAAGAGTACAGTGTGTGGCTTTGAAATTATGTTTCCTGATCAGGATATATGAACCAGTGGAAGACACCAAAGAATGCTCATCAAGTGAAATCAAATTTGTTGTTGTTGTTTACTGTGAGGCGGATAGTGCATTTGGAGTTCATTCCAACAGGTCAGACTTTAATTACCTTTTCTATTTAGAGGTTTTGGAAAGATTGCATAACATGTGATCCCAAGGGGAAAAAATCCTAGTTGGTAGTTGAGGAGGGCAGCGATTTGATGACATAGAAGAGGTGAAGAAAAAAATGAGGGAGGTGTATCAGAAATCCCAACGGTCAAATTTGAAAAGTATTTCCAAAAATGGAATCACAGATTTGACAAATATATTAAGTGTAATGGCAAGTACTTTAAAGGTGATAAGGTTGTTTTGTAAAAATTTTTAAAATTAAATACATAGCTTAAAAAAATCCATTTGGGGGCATTTTATACCCTCCACCTGCTTAGCTGGTCTAGTAGGGAGGAATGAAGCAATAGCCTACTGTTTTCATCCAGGTAGACTAAAGAAACAAATTTATAGACACTCATATGTGTATAAGAGAGAGGTTTAACCCAGTTCAGAATAAGTACATAAGTCCAACATTAGCCCATATGTCAGATACCAGTCTATAACGTCCTCTTCAGACTCGGGAAACACATGTAATGATGCCGAATGCAAGAAGATCACAGGCCAGTGGGTGTGAAATCTTGCGGGTTCAATGACATTGTGAGAATCTCTGAACTGGCACGAGTGTCCACACGGCTTCTGCAGCATAGGGCACTAGCATAGTTCCATGTATCTTGTCAGTTGCTGTTTCCCAGGGAGTGAAGAGAGAGAGAATGTCTCCCATCTTCAAAGATGAAATCCAGGAGTTCCCAGAATCCTCAGGAGAAGGCCTTGCCCACACAGAGGCCTCATTGGCTATGAAATGTTAGGCAGACTAGAATCCACCCTTCCCTCTTAATACTCTCAAGTACAAAATTGACACCAGGTTATATAACTACCACACCGAATCAAAGGGCAGGTTGTTTATCTGAGTGGCTTGGGGTGCTGACCAGGGATGGAGTTATGGGACAACTGATGAATAGCTTGGTATGTGAACAAGGAGAAGTTTCTTGGCCCTAAACCTTTTAGTCTTTGTCATATGCCCAAATTCCCTGCCCATACTTTTAAAACCCACTGTTGCAATTTCTGTTTGTATTGTGAGGACAATACCTTGTTAATCAACCAGGTGTGTATTAACTGCTATAGAAATATTTTTTTTAATCCATGCTTTTTTGGTCGGCATCTTAAGATGGGGAGGGAGGGGCAGAGCTGTATCTCCTGGAAAGAGGAATAGTTGTAACTTCCCCAGCTTCTGAGAGTTAGTCTATTCACTATCTATGACTATTGCAGGCTGCCCTGTAGAGTTATTGCCACACTTCTTGGGTAATGTGTTAGTCCGGGTTGACTAGAGAAACAAATCCAGAGGCATTCCTATGCATGTAAGAGAGAATTTTATATCAAAGAGCAATTGTACATTAAGAAAACATTCCCGCCCAGTTCAGAACATGTCCATAAGTCTGATATTAACCCATATTTTAGTACTAGTCCATAAATTCCTCTTTAGACTATGAATCCATGCAATGTTACTGAATGCAGGAAGATCCCAGGCCAGTGGGTGGAAATTCTTGTGGATCCAGTGGTGGTGGAAGCATCTCAGCACTGGCATGGGTCTCCACGTGGCTTCTCCAGCTTCAGCGCTCTTGCTCCATCAGCATGGTTCCATATGTCTTGCTTGCAGGAAGACAAAGCAGAGAGTGTGTCTGGCCTCTAGTGAGCTGTTTATCTCCATAGCCCCTCCAAATGAGGACATCAAACTGAGACATATTCGACAAGCTAAATTCCACCTCTTTCCTCTTATTAGACTACAGGTGACACCAGATTATGTAACTACACTGTTAGGTTGTGCTATCTTGGTTATTGGGGATTTAGGGCTTCTAGGGCATCCGGCTAGACCTCCATTGACTTGTGTTGAAAGCCAAGTCTACTTGTGCTTATGTTGGTCTCAAGCTAGTTCCATAGAGCTATGTTTCTGAAGCTCAGCAGTTCCACCATCCTAGCTAGCTCCTGGACTAGGAAAATTAAGTCTAGCAATTTGGGAATCTTCACACAGTTGGTTATTGTTGAGGGCCGGTGACAAAGGGGAGTCTATCAGCAAATGTTGCTGATATTTTATTAAATTTGTGTTATGTAACTTTCTGCTGAAAATCCTGCATTCTGGAAGTGTAGCATATCCCTCTCCTGGTTCTTTTCCGCTGGTCTTTGTGGAGTCCTTCCCATGTGTACTGCTTGGTCACCATCTTGTTCTTCCTCCAAGATATAGGTATTGCATACATATATATGCATATATACAAATGTAGTTAAATATATTTCTCCACTGTCTTAGATGTTTTCACTAAACAAAAAATAATCAAAATGTAAAGCTATTGTTATGAACCTTCCCCCAAATATTCTATGCTCCTTGATTTACAGAACGTCAGACTGAAAATTCCACAATACTCAAGGGATGTTCTCTGACTTATGGGAAAATACAGAAATATGCAGGGGGAAGATCAGCTCTTTAATGTGGATGGTGTAAGGCAGCATTTCTCAAGCTGTGGGTCGGGATCCCTTTGGGGTTGGGCGACCTTTCATAGGGGTCAGCCGATTCATAAGAGTAGCACAGTTATAGTTATGAAGTAAAAACGAAAATAATTTTATGGTTGGGGGATCACTACAATGTGAGGAACTATATTAAAGGGTCATGGCATTAAGAAAGTTGAGAACCACTGTTAAGGTTTCTAAATAAAATCCTCAATGGACAACCATTCTTACTCTTGAAGAATGAGCTGGTGTATTGTCATGATAGAGAGAAAAACAGATCCTTTGTGCAACATTCTAGGACATTTTCTCACTAATACCATGTTACATTTTCTTGAAGCTTATTCATAATAATACTTTTTGATTTTTCTCTGTCCTATGAGAATTTCATTCCAGACTAGCCATTTAGAATCCACAAAATCACTTTCATACATTCTGAATTGACCGTTATTCTTTGAATATCAACCTAGATGATTCCTACAGATCTAACTGTTTTCATTGGATCTCTCTCTCTGGATCATTTTGATACATTCAAGAATTATCAATACTTAAGTTTCATTCCACAAAACTGGCTTCATTAACTTCAATTTCCTACAAAGCAGCTCTTCAGGAGCAATTTTTTACCTCATCAATCCCTGTGCATTGCTTTGTGGCACCAATCAAGAAACCAAAATTGTGACTAAATAATTGAAAATGCTGAACCATGTGAAATTCCAACTTCCTTAGTTATCTCCTCAATGGCAACTCGACAGACTTCTTCCACCAGTACTTCATGTCATCCAGATTCTTCATTTGTACCAGTTGACTTTTCCCCCTCTTTGACTCACCTGTGAAGTTTTCAGTATATTCTTTATGATGCTTGATCCAATTAAAAAATGTCTAGTGTGCAGAAGAGAAAATTTCTGTTGGCCTACATTCTTTCTTTCTCTTTCTTTCTTTGTTTCCTGACTCACACAAACAGATGTATTTTAAGTCAACCCAATGAAACCAAGTTAAGTGTGTTACTGAGAAAATATGGCCAACAGACAGCCAGTGATAGCAGAAACATGTTTAAGCATGTTTTATTTGGAATAAACACATGAATGTGGAATTTATTTTACTAACACTTGTATAAACTATACCTCTTCTTGGCTACACTAAAATATGTATGAATGTGTGGACAAATACAACTGTGCATTTATTAATACCATCTATGTATTTATAAAATGTTAAGGGTTCTAGTTTGATTTGGTCAAGGTAGTGTGTCATAAGTATCATTTTCATAAATTGTCATTTATTCTCTTCAGTTGGAAAGCCAAACATTAGAGGCTATTTTCCAGCATATGGTGGGAGGTCAGATGCTCAGAGATATTCCCCCTGAAGGCAGTCTGCTCCATTGTTGGTGGGGTTCACACCCCACTGATAATGGTTTCAATAGTGAGCAAGAGAACAGGTCAAACTGGCTCAGTGATAACCAAAATTAAGCTGGTTCTCTGAATCTAAGATCCACCCATCTTGTCACATGTGTACTCCCAATACCTCCCTGTCGTATTTTGTGGCTACCCCTAGATCGTCCCCCCGATTCATTACTGTAGTCCAATTAGTGCAATCCCTTCCTGTGACATATGTCTTTACCTGCAATTAGGAGGCTTGCATGTCCCCAAAGATATATAAGACTTGATTAGCAATAAAAAAGCTCTCTCTGCTCCCCCTCCCCTGGTCCTCACTCCCCTGTTCCCCTTCCCCTTTTCATCCTTCCCCTCCCTTCTCTCCTTAACTCTGGTCTCTCTCTCTCCCTGTGGAAGACCAAGTGAGGCTGAGGTGCACATGCTATCATCGGGGGGGGGGGAGCGGGGAGAGAAACAGTGAATCATCTGCCTTTCACAGATGAAGCATCCTCCGTTGTTTGACCATTGGTTGCAGTTTTAATAAAACCAACCTGTTCCAGTCTCTGTCCTGGACACTGCTGGATCCAACTAATATAATAGTCACTGAAGGTGAATCTAGAAGTTGCACAGGAGCGTCTCAGAGATTCCCCAGGCTTTCTCAGGTCACCTCCAGATTTCACCAGCTGCACTTTACACTGGACACCTGCAATCACAAAGACAGTGTGATAAGGTCACTGCTCTGCCTACCCCATCCAATATTCTACACACAAACACACAGCATTTTCCTCAATTATTACCACGTAGAATGGCCAAAACATAAACACAACTTTGTCCAAAATTCATGATGTGTCCTCTGAGTTAGCTG
This sequence comes from Tenrec ecaudatus, assembly GCF_050624435.1. Classification (NCBI taxonomy): domain Eukaryota; kingdom Metazoa; phylum Chordata; class Mammalia; order Afrosoricida; family Tenrecidae; genus Tenrec; species Tenrec ecaudatus. Next base: position 347,669 of record NW_027459383.1, on the reverse strand, counting down.
AAAATGGAAATAGCTGAGGCCCAATGTACTGGGGCTTCATGCCCAGAGCTCCCAGGAAAGGAGCAGGACAGGTTTCACTGGCACACAGAGAGAGCTGTATTAGCATGTGGCCCTCCACTTAGTAGCAGAGGAGTGGACTACCTGTGTTGGGGTTCTCCTTATGACCCAAGAAACAGACACACCCTCACAGGAAAATGGAGGTTTTTATAAAGGCTGCTTATACACGTGATACAGAAGCACTGCTGCTGCTATAGTTAAAAGCTATCAATGTTTGATATCAATGTTTTAAATTTTTAAACACTATTATACATAAAAGAGAACCTCTGTGGCATGAGAGTTCAGAATGTATCCTTCATCCTCAGTGTGGACGCACAGATGGTTACTCCTCATGTGAACATGATGATAGATAGCTCTGGTGTCTGTTTCTTGTTGGTGAACATTATTATCCTTATCATTGTCTTCCAAGATATGTCCTCCTTTATTTGACATTGATGAATTTTTTTACAGAGTTGTTCATTAAGAATGCCATCTTTAAAATGATTAGGGCAAAGACTGTACAGATGTGCTTTATACAATTGATGTATATATATGTATGTACTGTGATAAGAGTTGTATGAGCCCCTAATAAAATGTTAAAAAAAGAATGTCATCTTTAACTTTTTAGCACCCAGTCACCCATTCACTACAAAGTGACATCTCCTCTCTTATTTCTGCCATAGGGGAGTCACTTGTCCTGTGCGTTGTACACACACCTTTCTGGTACAGCCCTGCCCTATTCCTTACAGTAGTCTGTGTCTGGATACCACTGACTTCCGCTATCCCATACAGTAAAAGTGTCTTGTCTTCAGTGGTCACAGACTTTAACTATAGAGAGAAGGAGTTTGTGGGCTCACTTCTGGAGATCGAAGGTCAATTCTTCAGGAATGAAGTGAAGTTTCTTCCGACAACCAAGGTCTATTGTTAACAGTCAGTCTGACTACTTCAAAAGGTATTGGCTGGTCCAGCTCCAGTAATACTAAGTGATCATGGTGTGTGTGGAGAAGTCGGTACAGGTTAGGGAGAGGATCTGGGAGGTTTCGCCACTCCTCAGAGGGCTTCCTGCAGCTGGAATGGAGCAGAACAACTAGGGACAGGGAAATAGTAAACAGGCAGTGAGGACAAAGAGTAGACACCCATTCGTAACAGGCTATTTTCAGAAACCCACGGGAGGCTCTAACACCAATAGACAAATGCACACAGAAAAACCCAGCCTGCTGTGTAGCATACAGATTCTAACTGTTAGATGGCTTGTCACCGTGATTGCAGCAATGAGATCGAGTATAGCAAGGACTGTGAGGATGACACAGGAATAGGCAGTGTGTTGTTCTATTGTACATGGCAACACAATGATTTAAGACCAAACCAATGAAACCTGGCAATAGTAACAATAGCATTTGTATTGAGGAAATGTGAGTCCTAATCAATAAGACTGTCATGAAAGGTTACTGGTAGGTATTTTGAAAAAAAAAAAAAAAAGAAGAAGATTCAGAAATGAAGTCCTGGAGGAGCAATTGAATTGAATCACTGCTCTAGGTCAACCCTTGTTATGTGAGTGGTTACCATGACTTTCCATGAGCAATCAACAATTGTTCACTGCACCTGAGGCTAGATGGTTTCCTTTTTCTTCTAATAGCCTAAAAACTCCCTACAGACTTGGCCCTTCTTCATGGAAGGTGAGTATTAGGTTCACCCTGAATAATATTCACTAGTGGTGTTTGAAGAATTATCACATGTACTTCAACTTCAATAGAATGCTGAATTAGTTATTTTATCTAATCTTTTGGGGGAGTTCAGGTGGACCTAGTATTTAAAGTGAGGTTCTGGCTCTTCAATACTCTGAAGAATATTGAATATTCACCACATTTAATGTATCTTTTGATCTCTTGACTGCTGCTTCCATGAGCTTTGATTGTGGATACAAGGAAGACAAAATCCATGACGAACATTTCTCCAGACGGAGTGGATGAGTGAAGAGACTTGGTGGTGGTGAAGTCAGTGGAGGTGGCAGGATTTTCATTGGCAGGCTCCGATGGTGTTCCTCGCTCACTACAGGGGAATCTGCAAAGGAAGAGAACGTAAAGGTGGCCTCCAAGTCCAGTCTCTGGTCACTGTAGCCAAGAGAATTGAGACCAGGGCGGTAGTTCTTACCCCAAAGGGGCAGTTCTGTGCAGAAGAGACAGGGCAATGCCAGAGCAAAGAGCAGGCGGCTTTCCTGTTGCATCTTTTTTGTAGTTCCCTGGACTCTGCTCTACGATGTAACTCAATTCTGAAGTGAAGATGGAGGAGGCATTGCAGGAAAGTCCAAGACTTCCTGGAATCTGAAGTGCTACTCAGATCATCCAAACAAGAGCTAGTAAAGGAGGGAGATGGCTCTGTAAAACTGAGCCCCTGAGTTCCAAAAGATGGTGTTGTAGACTGTACAGTTCTTTCTTCAATGCCTTACTCATTGATGGAACCGAGAAGGGGTTCTTCTGAGTTTCAGTTAGTATCCACGGAGAGTAAAAAGCCAACCACAGGCCAAGTGTATGAGAGTGACTCCACCAACCACTGCATGATCTTCCTTCACCTGGCTGGCCCGGATATTGGCAGTCCAGTAACAAACACATTGGCCAAGTTAACAAGGTTAAAGTCATTGGAATCAAAAACACATGGAAAGAACCAAGAGGCTGCTGCATGGGAGCAGTGCAACCTGCTGTGGCGCAGTAGGACCAGTTACAGCAGCCTAACTGGTGGCTCATCGGATGACTCATCGGATGACAATGAAGAGGATTCAGGGGGTAGTAGGCAATCACTACAATTATAACATAAGTAACTGATGTGCCCCTTGTGTTTATAAATACTGTAAGGTGACTTTAGTTACTCCAAGTTCTCCTCATTGCAATAATTTGTAACTCTTTGGACCATGCGTCCTTGAGGCAGATGTCTTTCAGAAAGAGAGCACTTTCAGGGGTTCTGGGTTTTTGAAGGGAGCAGTGAGAGTGAAGAAGTCATGCTACCTCACTAACGTGGTGGTAAGAGGTCATGGGAATGAACCAGCTGAGCCAGAGAGGTAGACACAGTTGTGTGCTGAGGCAACACATCTGGTCAGCAAGTACCTTCTGTCATAGCTGCTCTCCCTTTACAAGGTGTGTACCCACAGTACAACACCTGAACCCAAGTTGGCCTAATGCAGCATCTGTGTATTTTTGTTTTCTACCTTCTAAAAGTTGAAAAATAAAAGTGCAACATAATAAATCTGATGGAAAGTTTATCAGTGGCACTATGTGTTTTTCTGCATTGACATGGAATAACGACAGTGGGAGCTTCATTGGATTCCAGAAAATGCAGCATTGATGGGTGGCATCAGATCCACTGTAGTCTGATATTTCTAGTGGAAAATGTAGAGTTAGAGCCATATGCGCATGCACAACGGGAGAGAAGTCATATTGTCCTGCAAGCCCTCACCCATTACTGTGACCATCTGTGTTCTTTTTTCATTTTACAACGTTGCAATGGAATGGCACTTTGTCTCCCTTTCCAAATGCCTTGGTAGCTCTTGAGTATCACAAAAGCACGTGGACTATAGTTTTCCTGTTTCATTCGGTGAAAATATGCTCACCGAGTGCCTGACCTGCTGAAGGCACTTTGTAGAGCGGCGATGTGGGACCCCTGATCTGGATGAGACACTCACTGCATGTACATGCTTCAGATCCTCCTGACCCGCCTGCCTGGCCTTTTGTTCCAAAAAAAACCAGTTCATTCCATACCCTTCTTTCTGCTGCCTCTTTGTTTCACTCCACTGGCATGTGTCTCACTCATCGTGTGTTTTTTTTTCATCTTTGTTGGCATCTGACCTCAGCGTTCTTCGTCAACTTTTTAATTTCTCCTCCACTTTGCTTTTGCAGACCAGGCTTTTTAAAGACCACGGACCTCCAGATTTTAGCACCTCATATATCAGTGTTTCACATGGACGTGATTCTAGAAGAAAACCAAAGATCCAAACCCAGAGCAACTTAGGACCTTCTGCAAATTCACTACTAGTGTACCTTTGGGCCTTCACATTTCACATTGGAGATTTATTAATTTTTATTCTTACACATTTTTGTTGGTTGATTTACTTGAGTTAAAATGCTAGACCAAGTAGAAATGTACAATTTCTAGCCTGTGTTTACCTGGGATATCGTTGGTAGGAGAATCAGGGTGGATGCCATTACTTTCTGTACTGGAGAAAAAATAAGCAATCACTGAATGAATCACACAAGCAATCAAGCAAACACACAACTTCTGCCTCAAAGTGTAAATCTACCGCCATTGGGTCAATTCAGACTCATAGCAAACCCGTAGAACTGAATATAACTGTTCTTTAGGTTTCCAGAGCTTTCCATATTTATCGGCACACAATACTTAAACTTACTCCCAAGGAGTAGCTGCTGGGTTTGAACCGCTAACCTTTTGTTTAGCAACTAATGCTTAGTCCACTCACCACCAAGTCTTCTTTATATATACATCTGCTCTGAGAACCTATGTTACATATTGTGTGATGTCACTTGAGGATCAACTGCCTCATATGCCTGTGAAAGCTAGACAATGAGTAGGAAGTTTGCAGGAAAATCGATGACCTGAAAATGATGGCTTGGGGGTAGGATATTGAAAGTACCAATGACTGCAAGTAAGGAAAGCTTACTTCATGCACTCTGCACCCCTGATATACTCCTTCAGTCTTACTTTTGTCTCCCAAAAAGAATGTGATTTGAGTACCTCAGAAAGTGTTCGAAAAAGGAAAACACTGACTTGAGACTTACATAGACATAAATGGACACTGTCAGGAAATATTAGGTTTATAATTTGTTCTTGTTTTGTTTTTCAAACTTGAGTAATTTATTTGGGTTGAAAATTAAGACTTTATGCAGCTTAGAGTGCTGTATAGTGGACTGATAATATTCAGTGTGATAAAGAGCATTTACAATGGGCAATCCATGAGGAAAGGAAGTTTTTTACTCCTTACTTATTGTTTCATCCTGGATGACTAGGGTGCCTAGAATATTACCTGGCTCCTAATAGATTTTCAATAAATAACATTTACTTTTCAGTGGAAAAGGCAGTCTATCAATATTTTTACATCTAACCCACTGCCCTAATGTATACTCCAACTCATAGCAACCCTGTATAGGATTTTGACAGTCTATCGATCTTTATAGTAGATGGATTTCTCTGTAGATAGCCTCTCTATTTAAAATCTAAAAAAGGTGGACATTCTAGAGTACTTAGCACAGTTTATGAATTTGTTGTTGATAGGTGCCATCAAGTTGGTTCCTACTCAAAGCATCCCTAAGCACAAAAGAACAGAACACTGCCCAGTCCTGCACTGTCCTCACAACTGTTCTTACATTTGATCTCATTGTTGCAGCCATTGTTAATCCATCTCCTGGAGGGCCTTCCTCCTTGTCACTGCCCTCGTGATGGCCTTCTCCAGGGACTGGCCTCTCTGGGCAACGTGTCCAAAGTATGTGAATAAAGTATCACCATCCTTGTGTCATATTAGAATGTGTGTATATATGTTTATATATATATACTTTGTATGCGGTCTTTCACTTTTGGGTGAGTTTATTTTCTTTTTTTGAGGATCTTCTTAATAATTATTTGCTTTCAAACAACAATATTTGGATAGACAATATTTTCTAGGGCCTTCTAAGCCAAAATTATTGCATAAAACTACATTTGTGAGAGTGTGGCCAGGCGGCTCGGACCGAGCAGGGCTTTCCTTCCCAGTGGATTGCAGAGCGTACACTGCCAGTCTCTTGTCTTCTGTTCACCATGGCTTCTTCTGATATCCAGGTGAAAGAACTGGAGAAGCGGGCCTCTGGCCAGGCCTTTGAGCTGATACTCAGCCCCCGTTCAAAAGAGGCCGTCCCAGAATTCCCTCTTTCTCCTCCAAAGAAGAAGGACCTTTCCCTGGAGGAAATTCAGAAGAAATTAGAAGCTGCAGAAGAAAGACGCAAGTCCCATGAGGCGGAGGTCCTGAAGCAGCTGGCCGGGAAGCGGGAGCACGAGAAGGAGGTGCTGCAGAAAGCAATAGAGGAGAACAACAACTTCAGCAAGATGGCCGAGGAGAAGCTGACCCACAAAATGGAAGCCAACAAAGACAACCGAGAGGCACAAATGGTGGCCAAGCTGGAGCGCTTGCGAGAAAAGGACAAGCACGTGGAAGAAGTGCGGAAGAACAAGGAATGCAAAGACCCCGCTGATGAGACTGCAGCCGACTAGCTTGTCCTGAGGACTGACTTTCTCCCCTCCCTCCTCGAGATCCAAAGACCGTGCCGGCCAGTGTCATTTTACTACTATTACTATTTTCCTCCTGACAAAGACTAGAACCCAACGTAGGACGTAAATAGGTAGATCCAGACCATGTGATGTTGTTTTAGGGGCTAAAGGGGAGAAACAAAAAGTGTTTGACTCTTTTTTTCTAAAGTGTTGGAGTGTTTCTAACGTAGCTATTTTTCTTGTTGCCTCTTTTCTACTTCGGTGCACTCAGTGCGCTGGGTGAATGGCTAGCACTGTATTGGCCCCGTGGAAACATGTTTGTGAAAGAGTATGTAGTGGCTTCTCAAAACTGTTAGATGCTGAATATCTGTTTGCTTTTAAATCCCAGTTCTGTCCCGATTTTACCAGATGCTACTGTACTTGAATGGTTAATAAAACTGCACAGTGCTGCTGGTGGCAGTGAAAAAAAAAACTACATTTGTGATTATTTATTGCAAGAAGGTTCAAGATAAATCTGAGGGTATAGAGACAATTTGGGACTCCACATGAGAATTTTTTTCTACATGAAATATTTATAGCTTTGACAACAAATGGCACTAGTTGGTACCCTGAAACAGGAGTCCTCAAACTTTTTAAACAGGGGGCCAGTTCACTGTCCCTCAGACCCGTTGGAGGGCCGGACCATAGTTTAAAAAAAAAAAGAACAAATTCCCATGCACACTGCACATATCTTATTTTGAAGTAAAAAACAAATGGGGTAAAAACACCTGGCGGGCCAGATAAATGTCCTCGGTGGGCCACATGTGGCCTGCGGGCTGTAGTTTGAGGACACCTGCCTGAACTAACTAGTTGTAAAGTGATATCTCATCAATTACTATTACTGTGAAATCTGTCTTTGGAAGATGGTGAAAGAGAGACAAAGCCCATTCCAAGGAAAATAAATCATGTTCAGAGGCATGAAGCTTCTCTTGAGTCTGTGCATGGTGTCCCTAGAGAGGTGCTGACAAGGTGGGGAAACCACAGCTTCTGAGAGGAAAGCATCACTGACCTCAGCCCTTGCATCTACTGAAACCATGGCCTGTTGCTGGGAGGTTTGTGTCTGGGCTCACACTGAATTCCCATCACTGTGCCTCTAGTACAGTAATACACGGCTGTGTTCTCAGGATTCACAGAGCTCAGTTTTAAATAAACTTTACTTTTGGAGGTGTCCCTGGTTATGCTGACTTGAGACTGGAGAGCTGGATTATAGTGTGTGCTAGCACCCCTCTGTATATCACCAACCCATTCCAGTCCCTTTCCTGAATCATGGCGGATCCAGTTGACATCGGAGCTGGTTAAAGAGAATCTGGAGACAGCACAAGTGAGAGCCAGTGCCTGTGAAGGCTTCACCAGTCCAGGGTCTGACTCTTGTCACTAGACCTGAGCCAGGACACCTGTAGATAAAAAGAGCAACAGTAGGTCATGTGTTCAGATGCTGCATCCCCAGACTTCCTGTGTGAATCCCTGAAGCACTCACCACCCAGAGTCTCCACCAGAAAAAGGAAAGTCCACACACAATTCATGTTCGTGTGGATAAGATTCATGACGCCCAGAAAATGCTCTCCAGGGTGAGAAAGAATACGAATTTAAGTACATGTGCTGTGGTTTCACATGGCTGCATATTATGTATTTGCATGTGGGAGGCACATAGTTATGTAAAGTTGAAAAGGGATCAATGGAGGCCCCTGGCTCTGGGAATTACATGGTGATGGGGATGTTGTCTTTGGGAGAACATAGTCCTCTCTCTCAGGTTTTCACTTTACCAATCATATGAACATTTGTTCATATTTTATGTTTAATGTTGCTTTACATCCATTACTATCATAATTACCCAGATGCTATGGTGAAATTATAGAGAATATCCTCATTGTGATAGGTAGGTTTATTGTGCCAACATGGCCAATGAACACACGTGGGATTAATTGAAGGGCAGAGAGGTAAATGGCTTGGTGAGCCTCACCTTTCTTGTCTCTTGCTTTGTGATGATCAGATCAGTGTGTGGTTGCCATAGCTTGCTCTCTGCTTCAATTTACAAACTACACTACCTGTGGGACACCTAACCCATGGACTGTGTTGCTGTAGTTTGAGTTTCCTTCAAAACTGCTTCACCACACTACTGGAGTAATATCGCTTGAGCTTGGGACTGTTGGATCCTGTCAACTGCCTTGCTGTTTGCTGCCTGTGCCAAGATAATCTGAATTGCTCTACAGAGGACTACCCTGTGGCCCTCAAGACCTGAAGGACTGCCAGTAGGGAAGTGAGTTGCACTGAGCCATTTGCACTGCTTTATAGATTAACTGTTTATTTCTTATGTTATATAAATAGAGAGAAATTGATAGATATTGATGTATAATCATATGTTCTGGTTTGTTTGTTTTTTCATCTAGAGAACCCTTTCTAACATAATCACAACATAATGGAATCACGGCCAGGCTTTCCTGAATCTCGTCACACATCTGAGCACAAAGGGAAACACTTATCTGTCATCCCTAAAGCTCCTTTCCCCTAGGATATAGCAGAATATTTGGAAAGGAGTAAAGGGTACTTCGAAGTTTTCATCCAGAATTAGAGATTGAATTAAAACAAACAAAAAACCCTAACAACAAGGTTGTTTATGGTGTTAAAAGAAACCACAGAAATACAGTAATTTTTCCTCCCCAAAGGAAAAATTACTGTATATAATCGAATATAAGCTGACCCGAATATAAGCCGAGGTACCTAATTATTACCTGGGAAACCAGAAAAACTGATTGACTCGAGTATAAGCCTAGGCTGGAAAATGCAGAAGCTATTGGTGAGTTTCAATAATCAAAACAAGTGAAAATAAAATTACTAAAAATTGAGACATCAGTGGGGGTAATGTATTCAAATATTTATTTTAAATAAAAAACAAATAAAAGGACAACAAGTCATTTAACATTAGTAAACCAACACAGTAAATGGAAAATAGGTTCAACAAAAACAATAAGGTATGAACAATGATACCTTAAGGGTACTATTCCCTGAGTTCAATCAGCAACCTAGCTAAAATGTAAAGAGTAAAATCCTTCAAAACTGGATTCCTCATCATCATCCGTATCCTAATGCAGAGCTTCAGCTGGTGTGAGGTCATCATAGATGCTGTCCTCACTGAGATCGCCGTCATCACCATCACTGCTGTCATTTTCACACAAAACACAGTCTTCACTGCCATTAGCATTACTAATACTACATTTCTGGAAGGCACATCACAACATATCTTCTGGAATGTCTTCCCATGCATCTAGAAACCACTTTGCTTTTAACTCTGTCAGGCTTCATGAGATTTCCTCCTTTTGTTAGTCAGGTTTGGCCAGATGACATCCATTCATGCCACATCCTTCACACATGGTTTTTAAAAGGCTTATTCAAAGATACATCCAGAGGCTGCAGTACAGATATAAGCCCACCTGGAATAACGGCTAAAGTAACTTTAATAGATTTTGCCATTTTTTTTTAATGTCATCCGACAGTTGGGCTCTGAACATATCCCAAACAAGTAGTGATGGCTTTTTCTTTAAGGCTGCTCCTGGTCATCGGTTCCAAATTTCTTACAGCCATTTTTTTTTGTTCCGTCTTCATCCATCCAGCCTTTAACATGTGCATGCACAGTAATTCTTGGTGGGAAATTGATCTTCTTAGGCAAAGTCTTCCTTTTAAAAATAATGACAGGGTGGAGCTTAGTTCCATTAGCCAAACATGATAGAACAACTGTAAAGTGTTTGTTTGTTTTTTTCATTTCCTGTGGTTTTGAGAAAAATGTCTTTTTTTTCTCCTAAACTTGCCACAGTTCTGTTGCTTGGAAGATAAAAAGTTATGGCAGTTTCATCCACATTCCCAATATCTGCCAGGTCAAAGTTATAAATCCTTCTTTGTTTTATAATAAATGACTGGAATGACATAATTTTTTCTTCAAGGTCTTGTGACAATTTCTGGGAAATCTTTGTTCTTTGTCTCAAACATAGTAGGCCAAACCTATTCATGAAGTGGGTACACCATCCTTCTGATGCAACAAATTTTTCAATGCCTGGTGCTTTATATTTGTCATCCTTAGCCATCTGTAGAACACGTATGTGGATTCCCATGCGTGTTACACAGTAACTATTTTGATGATACTCCATAATCCATTTATGCAATTCACTCTCTAGAGCCCCACAAAAAGAAATTAAACCACAATGAGCTTTTTTTAACTTTGGAATCTGTTTCAAGTCAGCCTTCATTTTCCTCTATTCCCTTACTTGCTTTTCATCAACATAGAATTCGCTACTTGCAATACTGTTATTGCTCTCTTCTGCTCTTCACACAACCTTCATTTTGAAACCAGGCTCATATGACTGGCGTTTTTGTTTTGGTTGAAGAGTATCCATATCTAATAGGATAAAAAAATAAGACTTTGAAAAAGATTTTTCATGGTATTGCCCCCCCACCCCCTACATGATGCGTTAGATGGTAGGAGGGGAAGGAGGGAGTCTGTGTAGATGGGGCATGCAGGATGTAAATTAGCATAGACACCAGAGGGGAGAGACAAAGCACAGCCACAGAAACATCCTTACCAGTTCAGCTGCCAGCGAAAGTGAATCAGTATGGGTGCTTCTGCCAATTGGAGCTGTCCATATCTTAGGACGGCTGTGATTGGTTAAATGTGAGTAAACAAACATTCAAAGACCTGCAGTGTCAACGCGACTTTGAATGAACAGTGGACAAACGGCAATCACCCACAAGATAACGGGCGCTCATCCCGTTACCAGGGGGTGAAGGGTGCAGCGAAATGTTACACCTCACTGGGGTACCACTGACCCATGTATATGCCGAACTCCAGGTTTTCAGCACATTTTTGTGCTGAAAATCTCAGCTTATAGACGAGTATATATGGTAGTACCCAGGTGTATGTTGGGCTCAATGTGTTCTGAGAGCCCCCTGCTGACAGCATCCCATCACACATACAGGAGAGGTATTCGATGAGCTTACACTGTCTTCCACCTTTTGGGGACCACAGAGAAACATTTTCTCTGATCCAAAGCATTCGTGCTCATTGTCAGAGGTGTTCCCTGGAGTTCTCTCAGCTGGTTTCCTGCCATGGGCAGTAGAGCTACCAAAGTGCTCAGCACAGCAGTTTTCGCTGACCAGCCACTGCAGTCCTTACCCAGGCTCCTGTCCTCACTTCTTTCTTCACTTGCTCCAGGAGGGGGTGGGTCTCTAACACCCCTGCAGGACAGCTTTCTTCTTGAGGTTAGTTTTAGGCCCGGTCTCACACTGACTCTCCCACACAGTGAAAGCTTTGTGGAGGACTGAAGGTTGCAAGCACTCTGAATTGGTTGAGTTGGTTGTAGTGGAAGGAAGTATGATCTATAGATATTGATATTTATATTAGATTTGATATGCCACAACAAAGTATTCATTAAAAAAGATATCTGACTGAAAGACATTGAACAGAGTTTAGGCTTTATTCTTTCCAAAGGTGGAGCGAAAGTTTTTGATGCAGACTTTTATTCAAAGTAATTGAAGTATTAGATTTATAGCTATTTATTCCATGTTAAGGAGGAAATTATCAAGCCAGAATTCTTTTGTCTGGGTTTGTGTTATACGTATGATAGGGAACTTTGCAAATATTGGTAATTGTTTAACACAATGATAATCTAATGTTACTGAATTATGCATGAGAAGAATTTTGCAAATGGCCTTTAGTTACATATATGTATCATGAAAAAATAAGTGACAGATAGTCACACATAATTATAAACTGATGGAAATTCATCCCAGTATAACAACATTCAAAAAACAAACAAACATTTAAATAATGAACAGTAAAAGAGATTTTGATATAAGCCAGGAACTTGAATTTACAAAAAACTTCTAGCAATGGAATAAATAATCTTTATTTAATTTTCCCCCTAACCATTTTATTGGGTACTAATAGAGATATCATATCATTCCACAGTTCACTCACATCAAGCAGTATTGTACAATTGCTACCACAATCAGTTTCAAAACATCATCTTCCTTCTTGAATTCCTTGACTTCAGTTCCCGTTTATGTCCTCCCATGCCAACACCCACCGAAACCCTTAATCTACTTGCTTTCTCTATATGTTTATCAATCCCAAGTTTTATCTACTGTAAAACAGAAAAACATAAAACAAAAATTCAAGAGTGTTACCTGCAACAACAAAATATACCTGAGATAAACTCCAGTAGGAATTGGAAATTGGGGAAGCTGACAATCTGTTGCCTCCTTCTCTGGAGTCCATGACAGAACCAGACATGATTAGCATCAAATTGTCAGTCTGGCTACTGGGGTATGATGACCTTGCTGAATGACTGCCTTTCCAGGGTTTCTGTATTCAAAAACACTCCTTAGTGTCTGGTGTCCTACAGCCTACCCCCTCTACCTTCGGCTGAACCCATGCTAACAGTCCCCAAACTGATTGTTATGCACATTACATGGAACACACAAAACAGCAGCAACAACAAAACAAACTCACTATTTCCTTCAGATTTGAGCTCATAGCATAAACCCATTTCTTTATCTTTGCTGTTGTGGAGGGAACACAGTTCTTCAACTGCAGCACAAAAGAGGGATACTTGCAAACCCCCATCCCTGCACTGGCCCCAGGGTGAAACCACTGACTGTGGAGATTTGTGCCCACTCCTGATGAGGAGCTAGTTCTATCTCTTCTCTGTGAGAGCAAACTGCTGTTGCATCCAACGCTTCTGTGTAAACTGTGTTTTGCTGGCGACTTCTCAATTGGTTCAACAGAAATATAATGTTATGATGACCTTACACTACAAAATAAGGGAATGTCCAGTTGTCTACAGATTGGACATCCCCTCACAGGTTCACAAGGAAGAGATGACCCAGTCAGGGTGCAGTATAGCTCCGATGAAACATAGAACTTTCCTCTAGTTATTTAATGCTCTCCCCTCCCACTATTATGACCCCAATTCTACCTTACAAATCCTGGTAGACCGAAACATGTACACTGCTACAGATAAGAGCTCACAACACAGGGAATCCAAGACAGATAAAACCCCCAGGACCAATAATAAGAGTAGGGATAAAGGAGGATAGCAGGGAGGTGGGGCGGAGAAAGAGGGAATGATCACAATGATCTACATATAATCCCCTCCCTGGGGGACGAAAAGCAGAAAAGTGGGTGAAGGGAGACAGCGTTTGGTGTAAGGCATGAAAAAATATTATAAACTATCAAGTTTTCATGAGGGAGGGTGGGAGTGGGTGGGAAATGAGCTGATACCAAAGGCTCAAGTAGAAAGAATATGTTTTGAAAATGATGATGGCAATATATGGACAAAGGTGCTTGACACAATGGATATATGTATAGATTGTTATAAGAGCTGTTCAAGACCCCAATAAAATGATATATAAAAAGGAATAAATCAACTTGAAGGATAAATAAGTTTATTTGTATAAAGTTACATAGAAAATTGAAGAACAACCAATAAAATGTATATTTAAAAGGAAAACCATTAACATGTTATTAAAATATTATACATAATAGTATAAATGATGTTACAGAAAAAAAGGGGATAATTAAAATAAAAACAGAATGTAATAATTTCTTTGGAGACCAGGATAATGGAAAGAATTGAGCAATTCCTGACAATAATATTAACTATGATTAGACAAAATACAGAATACACAGAAAAAAAAACCAATGGAGATCAGCAACCAAAATAAGATACAAATTGAGAAACTCAATTACCATAACACACTAGCAGCAAGTGAATTCTGACTCATAGCGACCCTCTAGGACAGAATAGAGCTGCTCCTCATTTTCAGACACTGCCTTTTTTAAACTGAGAAATTGGCAAAATTTATTATGAAATATGTATTAGAAACAGCATGTTATCAATATTAAGTACATTTTTCATATGAAATATTTTAAGAAGTTATTTTCAGAAGTATACAAAATAAAAACCTTTTAAATCATTTTGTCAGCAAATAAGATCCTTAAACCTTTTCTTTTTTTCCCCTCATTCAAACCATTTTATTAGAATCAAATCTAGACATCATACCATTCTGTCGTTCAGTCTTATCAAGCTGTGTTCACAATTGCTACCACAACCTGTTTGAAAACATTTTCTTCCTTCTTGAAATCCTTTACATTAGCTCCCTGTGTTAGACAGGGTTCTCTAGATAAACAAAACCAGGATACTTATGATTGTGTGTGTGTGTATGAATATAACAGTTAATTAGGCCACACAGCAGTGTAGAGGGCTCAGTTCAATTCATTTCCATGGGAAAAATAATATACTGGAAGGCCTTCAACTCACAACGACCACTGGGTCCAGGATCAAGGAAGCAGAGAGCTGAGTCTTCCATAGAGCAATGCAGACAGTCTGGCCACAGGCAGCAAACAGCAGGGTGGGTGAACAACAATCATCAGGATGACAAGTTCCAACAGTCCCAAGCTCAAGTGATGTCTACAACAGCAACGTGGCGAAGCTAGTCTCAAAGGAAACTCAAGCTCTAGCGACATGATCTACAGGTTGTCAGCCCCACAGGCAGTGTAGCTTAGGAGTTGAGGAAGAGAACAAGCTAAGGCAGCCACACACTGGTCTGATTATCAGAAAGCAAGAGAGATACCAGTGACCTTTCTGAGCCATTTATCTCTTTGCTCTCCAATCAAACTGCAACCTTATTAATACCACATGTTCCTATTGGCCAGGTTGGCACATAAATCTACCAATCACATTCCATTTTACCACCATTTCCCTTACTGTGGCCCCAGGAACCCTTATTCTAGTTATTATCTCTGTAGATTTCCCCATCTTGGGTTTCATAAATCAAAAAACAGAAAAAGACATAAGAGGGA